>NC_056725.1:1814097569-1814397569 GCF_019279795.1 Protopterus annectens | reverse complement strand
CTTCCCTGGTAAACAAATTAAGTAAAATAAATAAAAAAAAATAAATAGATGCTAACTCTTGCACAAGGAAGCCTTCCTTTGCAGGTGTACATCTTCACATAAAGGGTTTTGGACCCAGGAAATAACCACCAGAATTGAAAGTAGTAAGAGGATCCAAGAATGCATTTAGGAAGTTGGGTCAGGGGGATTAAGGATAAGAAGGGAAGGGAGTAATGAACAGGTGGATGCTGAATTCAATCAGGTTACACTAGACAGAGCAGTCATCTTTTTTTCTGCCATCATAATGTATTTCCAGTAAAATACCAAATAATGTGTAAATGAATAATTAAATTGGTTAATCCAATGGCTTTGAATATTGCTCACCCTTTATTTTGTCAGGTAAGCACTTCAGTAAATAAAACTTTTATGCAAGTTCCATCCACACAGTACTTGCTCAGATGAAAATTTATGAAAAGTCTAAGCATTATTTATTTATTGCAGGAGGATTTCATCAGTTGAAACCTTGTTTGAGGAGCCTGAGAGGTGTGATGGTACATGTGAATTCACTCGCTGTTTTCTGAAAGTATATAATTGATTATTGTGTACACTTAGAATCCATGAGGTATTACTACAGAAACGTCATGTGTTAAAAAGGTTTTGCTAGTGCTTTTATTTAAAGCGTGTTTTTTATTTCAAAAAGTAATCTTACTGTAAACACATTCACACAATTTTATATAACCCTTGCTTTGCCAGTATTTTACTTGTGCTATTTGAAATTAATGCTGATGAAAATATCAGTGTATTGCTTACTTGTCTGAGCTTTGAATGCATTTCCTATCTCACTGTGTGAACAGAAAATAAAATATATTGATTTTTGTAGACACTATTCCTTCCTTCAATTATTTATTCATTGTCTGATTAGCTGCTTTACTCAGTGCAGGGTCACTCGTAAAGAGGAGTCCGTCTTAATACTCTGTGAGTGCAAGTCTGTGTGTGTGTGTGTGTGTGTGTGTGTGTGTGTGTGTGTGTGTGTGTGTGTGTGTGTGTGTCCATCACAGGATGCAGCTCCACACCTCTTCAGGAGGTTTAGAGGGACGGTCAGCTGTTTTATATGTATAGTTTTCTCCCCACTGTAACTTTTGCCCTACCACCTAATGCTAAACAATAAAAGATTACTGATGCTTGTGTTTTATTGTACTAACAGATCTGAGATGTTGACAAAGGCTTCTTTCTAAATGTATGTAAAACAAGGCACTCTGGAAGGATAGACCATGATCCTTAAATGGCCAGAACTTTAATAAAACCACGTACAAACACGTATAAAACAACAAAAATCACAAACACTCAACATATCACCACGTTTTTGTCTTGTCCAAAAACTTCGTCAGATGCAAACATTCCATTCTCCGCAATCCTTTTTATATATATATATATATATATATATATATATATATATATACACACACACATATGTATATATATATATATATATATATATGTGTGTGTGTGTGTATATATATATATATATATATATATATATATATGTGTGTGTGTGTGTGTGTGTATATATATCTATATATATATATGTGTGTGTGTGTGTGTGTGTGTGTGTGTATGTATATATATATATATATATATATATATATATATATGTGTGTGTGTGTGTGTGTGTGTGTGCGTCACTTGTTTAGGCTCAAACCACAACGTCCTCTGTTGCTGGTTCTCTGCCCTCTGTAACGCGAGAACCATTCGTATTAGAGCTCTTATTGTAGAAAGGTATTTTCGTCTTCCATCTTCGCATTCCGAAATGGCGTCTGTCAGCCAACAAAATGTAGAGATAAAGATAGACCACACAAGGCTAAGCCTTCTGATGACTGTACTGCTAAGAATGTCGTAAATTCTCTGGAATTCAATGAGGTGCTTTCATACCCCCTGATGCCCGATACGATATCTACGCAGGCCCCTACCGAGACCCTTTCGGAGTCTGGTATGCCGCAGAAAGTTTCTTCGTCTTCTGAGTCTTTGGTTGTCTCTGCCCCGGTTGGGTCTGGAGCAGCAATGCAAGCTCTGGCTTCCGAAGAGGCCTTTTACACTACCGAATCTAGACAAAAACTAACATTTTCTCATCTGTCTCATCTGACTACCATTTCTCTCAGACCGATGGATACTCTTAGGCCTAGAAGCCAGGCCACTCCTAGAAAATCTACCTCTAGCCACCATCTTACTCCTGCTTCACCACCCCAAGCCCAAATGCTTAAAATGGTGGAGGATCTTATCTCCCTTATCAGGGGCAGTCAGGCCACAACTTCTGAAAGGAAAAGGCAACCCTTTTCCTGAAATACTGACAGAACAGGATTCTGAGGAGTCTGATTTATTCAGATTTTGAAGAGGAACAACAACCTTTGACTGCTTATGAATGCAGAGGAATCCATTCCTTCTGCCTCAACACCAGAAGACTTGTCTTTTGGGAAACCTTTCACACCCTCAGGGAACATTTCAATTGTGAATTGCAGGACTTCCCTCAGACTAAGAAAAGACTAAGAGAGTTTCTAGACCTGCCCCAGCACAAACCCTTGGCCATCCCCCCTATCTTAGAGGTGGTGGATGATATTTTCCATGACTCCAGCTTAGCCCCTGACACCCTCCCACCTGCTCCCCATAAACCTGACAGGTATTAAGAGTACCAGATTCTCACAAATACCTGTACAGAAATCCTGCTGCAGACCTGGAGGTCATTATGCAGGGACCTAAAGGAGCTAAGGCTATCTCTGCTAAGAATCCTATTCCGTCTGACAAGGATTCCAGAGCTCTGGACAGATGGGGTAAAAAAGGTATGCACCTCTGCAACCTTAGCTGTCAGAGCACTCAGCTGTCAGTTCCATGTGTTAAAGTGTCAACAACACAGTTTGGAACTATTAAAGCAGAAAATTTCAACCTTTCCTGACTGCGCCAATTTAACTCTGCTTGTCAAGTGGCCAAACACTCATTGCACTGTGGATATGACGCCCTAGAAGCTTCAAGCAGGGCAGCAGTGTCAGGATCTGTCATTAGGAGACATGCATGGTTGAAGGAACAACCTCTCCCTGATCATGTCAAGTCTAAATTAATTGATGCACCCTTGGATAAGGACCGCTTGTTTGGAGTAAAAGCAGAAGAGGTGCTTAAAAAGATGGAAGACAAAGCAAAATCTATGCAAACAGTAAAAAATTTCATTCAGGTACAACATCCTACGTTCAGCAGAAATTTTCCCTCTAAGCTGGTCCTTTTCTGCACCTAGCAGACATGGGCAAAGTAAGCCCCGCAGGGACAAACCACCCAGGCCCCTATCCCAGCGACAGCAGAGAACCAAACAGTGGATCACTTCCACCCCAAAGGCCTCTATGGCAAAAACTCTCAATGACTTCCTCTCCTCCTCTGCCCTCCTTTTCTCACCAAAAGCTAGGAGGAAGGCTCTCTCACTGCAAAGAAAATTGGCTTTCTGTTTCAAAGGACCAGTGGGTCTTAAAGACCATTTTTCAGGGATACACATTCTCTTTCAACAAACTCCCAATTCCAAGAGGGTACCCAGACTTACCTCCAAATCAATGGGCTGAGACACTGAAACAAGTCTAAACTGTCATATCTCAAGGGGCAGTAGAACCTGTCCCTTCAGATCAAACAGACAAAGGCTTTTATTCCAGGGTATTCCTTGTTCCCAGAAAAGAGGACATGTGGCACCCCATCTTGGATCTCTCCATTCTGAGTACCTCCCTGGTGGTCCCCAATTTCAAAATGGTAACTTTGCAGCAGCTGCTGCCTATGCTGACAAAAGATGCCTGGTTAGTGACCCTAGACCTAAAAGACGCCTACCTCCACATCCCCATAAGGGAATCCTGCAGGAAATTCCTGCACTTCAGAGCAGGCTCACAACACTTTCAGTTCTCTGCGCTACCCCTTTGGCTTAGCTACTGCTCCCACCAAATGCTTAGCCCCGGTCATAGCATTTTGCAGACTGAGAAATATACAGATTTACCCTTATCTGGATGACTGCCTCATTCAGGCAGAGTGCAAAGAAATGTTGCTCCAGGACCACCTCTGTGCCAAAACCCTCCTAACCTCCTTAGGGTTCACCATCAACGAGAAGAAATCAAAGCAAACACCCTCCAGGAAGGTCATTTTCTTGGGAGCACTGCTGGACAAAGCATCCCAAATCGCCTTCCTATCCCCCGAAAAGCAGAGCTTCCTGCTTCTCTACTTTACCCAGCTGACTTCCAGAAGTCACCTCACTACTAGGAAGTTCCTGTAAGCCTTGGGGTTCATGTCCTCTTACATCCTCCTAATTCCTCTGGCCAGGCTTCTTGTGTGTCAGCACTTGCAGCCTCTAGAGACCTCTCTCCCTCTGATCCCCTCTATAATGGCTGAGTTTCTCTAGTGGGCAGGGGCCTGTGCCAAAAACAAAGGTCTTCCCTTCATCCTCCTCCCAACTGGGCAGACCATCACCGCCGATGCCTCAGACATTGCTTGGGGCGCTCACCTGGCAGGCAGGTGCACTCAAGGTCTTTGGGATGCCCAACACCTTCCCTTACACATCAACCAGAAGGAAATGATGGCAGTGCAAAAGCCTCTGACATCCTTTAAACCCCATCTCAAGCCAGGGGTTCTCATTATCAAAACAGACACCACAGTTATGTACATCAACAAACAAGGAGGGACCCAATCTTACCCTCTGTGCAGGCTAGACATGAACCTCTGGCTAACAGCTTCCTCCTAGGGATTACACCTAATAACCCAATGCCTACCAGGGATCAACAGCACCCTGGCAGACCACTTAAGCAGAAACTTACTGGACACCCATGAATGGCAGCTCCACAGAAAAATCTTTTTGAAAGTCACTCAGGAGTGGGGAGCTCCAGATGTGGATCTCTTTGCTTCACACCTCAACCACCAGCTGAAAATTGTGTACCAGGGAGTATCACCACCTAGCGTGAAAGGTGGATGCCTTGACCTTCCCCTGGAATACCCTCTTCGTATACACTTTCCCTCCTCTGCCTCTTATTCCCAAGGTACTGATCAAGATAAGGGAGGAGAGACCAAAGCCCATCCTCATTGCTCCAGATTGGCCCAGACAGCATTGATACCCCTTACTGCACAGCCTGACATTAAAGCCTCCCAGGCAGTAGCTTCCCTGATCTCAGACCTCTTGACTCGGGGGTGGGGGAATGTAGCACCCAGACTTGCAGACTCTCAAATTATCAGCTTGGCTAATACTCTAAAGGCAAAGATGGGGCTCCTGTTAAGCAAACAGGTCCTAGACATTATCACAGTGGCCAGAAGGCCGAGCACCACAAAATCTTACGCAGGGAAATGGAAAAGATTCTGCTCCTGGAGCCAGTCCAGAGGGGGCAGTTCCTCACAATCCTCCATCCCTCTTATCCTGGACTACCTAGCAGAGTTACTCAATAGAGGCTTCTCCATCTTTTCTATTAAAATATACTTCAGCCATTTCAGCTCACTTCAATACAGATCAGCCTCTGTTCTCACATCCTTTGATTAAACAATTCCTCAAAGGGGCTTCTAATATCAGACCTCCCAGAAGGCCACCCATGCCAGCCTGGAATCTGAATTACATTTTGGAAAAACTAACCTTACCACCCTTCGAACCTGCTGCTTCAGCAGAACTGAGATACCTCTCTTGGAAGACTGCTTTCCTACTAGCTATCACCAGAAGGGTTTCAGAACTTCAGGCACTGATGGCCATTGAGCCCTTCATAATTTTCCATGCAGATAGGGTCTCCCTGAGGACTAACCCCTCCTTTATGCCCAAGGTTGTATCTAATGTGACCCTCAACCAGGCCATACATCTACCCACCTTCTTTCCTAACCCTCAAAACAGGGGGAAAGAATTCTGCACTCACTAGACGTGCACAGACAGCTCAGATACTACCTGGACCGTACTAAATCCTTCAGGAAAACAGACCAACTTCTTGTCAGGTTTGCCCCAGGGGCAGAGGGGTAGCCCATTTCCAAATGGATATCACACTCTATCCATTTCTGCTACAGATTACATGGGAACCAACCCCTAAGTCTGTTTGTGCACATTCCACTAAGGCAGCCTTAACTTCCACAGCATTCCTCAGAGGAGTTCTCACCAGGGACATCTTGGAAGCTGCCACCTGGACTTCTGCCCATACCTTTACAAAGCATTACCACCTACCTCTTTTCTCTAAGGCTAGGGCAGGGTTTGCCTCTGCAGTTCTGCAGGTCATGCTGACCCATGCCTAGGTCTCTCACTAATCTTACCACCCCTCTCCTCAGCTTTGGGAATCCTCCCACAAGTGATGACTGCAACAATGAAACACTAAGAACATAGTACAGTTGTGTACATTTACCATAAATGTAGATGTTCGAGTGTATTCACTGTTGCAGTCCTGGTTTCCCTCCCTCCTTCCCCCTTATATTCTCTTTCCTTAGGGAGATATAAGCTTCTTACAGTGGCTTTTAGCTACCATAGGTTATAGGTTCATAGGTAGGTACTAGGCTATCGGCCCAAGGGCCTATGTAAGCCTAGCCAGCAAGGTTCCATAGCTTAGACCACCCAAGAATGTTATTTTCCTGTGCCACTGTCGAACAGAGACACAAAAGTGATCCCCGGGGTGTATTTCCTATTTCCCATCCATTCATCAAGTTTTTTCTTGAAGAGTGCTAATGAAGAACTTTGCTTGACATAGGTGGGTAGCTTGTTCCAGAGTATAGGAAGTCTCTGGGACAGGAATCAATCCCTCCAGCATGTCTTGTTTATTGTGGTGACAAGGTTTAGGTCCCTAGAGCGTGTAGCTCAGAAGGATTGGGGTCTCTTTAGGTGTAGCATGTCCAACAGCTCTTGGTTTGACATAGCTTTATATGTTAGGCAGAGATCACCTCGGAGTACACGATATGCTGCAGAGTAAAGCTGGAGTTTTTTGAGGCGGTCAGTGTAGGGCATTTGTTTGAGGCCAGTAATCCTCTTTGTGAGGTACTTCTGTGGCCTTTCCAGCTGCTGCAGATGTCTTGTGAGGTACATTCCAAAAGGGGCATTGTACTCTATAATGGGTCTAATGAGTGACGAGTAGAGGGGAACAATGACCTCTTTTCCTGGATGAGAACCTTTTTATGATGAGGTGTGCCACATAGAAGGACTTCATGACTGCTGTGGCGATGTGACTATCAAAGGAGAGACTACTGTCCACCTGGGTCTCAAGGTCTCTTGTCATGTATTTGGTGTTAAGTAGATTGCTGCCTATGTGGTAGTTCATGGTTACAGAGTTTTTACCAAAGGGAATGACACTGCACTCTTTGGCATTGAGCTTCAGGCCATGGCTCTGACACCAGGCATCTGTCTCAGTGAGGCCCTTCTGTAGGATGTCCACATCATTTGGGGACTTGACTATGGCTCCTAGTTTGCAGTCATCTACAAACTTTGTTAGCCTGTACTTCAGAGAAGTAGATACCAAACAGGAGAGGTCCCAGGATGGAACCCTGTGGTACTCCACTTGTCACTGCTTTGAGGTCAGATTTGGAGTCTGCAACTTTTACAGGACCACTTTACCATATTTTCTGGGGCTTCTGGCTGGTTAGGGCAAGAAAAACTGATGTAATGGTGTTGGCTGCCTTGCTTTATAGCACTGACGACTTGATGTCAGCCAACAAGCGACAGCAGCCTACTCAGAAAAACATTGACTCTGATATTCGGGCTGGCCGAGGGATACCACATCAGGGATAACCCCACAGGTGATGACTGCAACAGTGAATACACTCGAACATCTGCATTTATGGTAAGTGTACACAACTGTACTTTCTGAAAATAACAGACCATTTTTTAACTGAATGTTCGGACTTCTCGTGTGAATGAGGCAAATTAAATTCCTATGTAGTATGCTTAGAAGTTGATAACACAGATGTACTAGTCGTTATAAATTCTGTCTTCTTTTATTTTTGTAGAAACCCAGGGCCCCGTACTGTTAGTGATTGGCTGTGGCTAGCCATAAGTAATTTAAAAAAATCACAGAATCAGATATGTAAAATGAGAACAACAGTTAATTCACTTCCTGAACTTCAGATATTAAAGGGATATGTGACATATTCTTTTTTGGATGTACTTCAGAAACCAACCATGGTACCGTGAATTGCTAGGGGTAACAAGCAAAAGATAACAGACACTGTCTCGGTTACAAATGGAGCATTGTATCCACAACAAGAAGGAAAGCTAGGACAGGTTTATGATGTGTTGTTTAATGACTAAAATATATTTAGCAACAAGCAGCTAGTTAATTTGTGGGAATGTGTTCTTGATGAAATCTGGTTAGTGCCATTGTTTATTTTTTGCTGAAAGTCAGCGTTTTACCTGGAGTCCTGCCTAGTGATTACACCCATTTTATTTAATCAATGCAGACAGTATGCGGGCAGTAAGTTCTGATGTTCAGTCCAGCAGTAAAAAACCTAACTTAAGAAAATTAAGAACAACTTTTTTCCTTTGTTGCCAAATGTCAGTGGATTTTGAGAGCAAAAGAAGAAATAAACTCGTTTATGGTCAGTTTGCCTAGCACACTAATGAGAAAGTTCTTTTGTGCCATATTTTCTTTGAAAGTAGGAAATCTATTATCAATAATATGTCATTTATTATGATCTCTTCCTTTAAGAAATGTTCTGCTTATGTTATTAATTGAAGCAAACAGTGTAAAATTTAACAGCGTTCAGTGAGACTGGAGGTAACATTGATGATAATGTCAGAGCAGAATCTTCCACAAAAAAAGTTGTTCTGCAGAGGAAAAGTACTTCACTGTAAGTGGTGCTGTTTCAAAAAAAAAAGCATTTACACTAGAATGAACTAGAATATTGCCACTCTGTGAGCAAACTCCCTACTCATCAACTCGGAAAGAACAAAAGTAAAACATGGCACAAAATTGTTTGTTTCCCCCCAAAAATATCCTGTATCTTTTACCTTGGAATATTCAAGGGGTAACAGACTTCACAGTTTATAAACTGCAGTATACTGAAATGTAATAACTGTCTGATGAAATAACTTAATATCTTAGATGCTTCAGGGAATGTTTGAAACACACAGATGTTGTGTAACTTCAGGGAATGCTTTGAAACACACAGATGTGTAAACAGCACAGAATTTTGAAGAGTGGAACACCACCCAGTGTTAAAAAGTGACTGTGCAACCCCCTTATTTCTATCAGCTGTCCCCAAAGATGCAAATATGTTTAATACCCGATAGTTATGCAGGCAGTAAATGCCTGACAGGGTGAATGTTATAAGGAGTCAACTGGCTGGTCTGATATTTCCCTGTAATGCCTACATTATATTGCTTTTAGAAAGTGTCGTTAGATTGCTTTGTATATACGTATTTCTTTATATGTTTGATGTAAACTATATTTTTATCTAATTTTCAAAGTTGGTATTTGAGAGGTTTGTAGTTATCAGCAAACCTTTTTCTAGTGGATTGCCAGCTTGCCCCATCCTTTCACTAGAAAAGCTAATGGGCTATTAGTCAGTGTAATGGCAGTGTATTTCACCAGTGATGTGGGCGCTTTTTGTAATGTTTAAGCAGTATGTCCATGTCATATATCTCTGCCATGGTCACCTAGTCATTGGAGAGCACCTTTCTGAAACATTGTAGACTCGACCTTAACTCCATGACTAGATGGTCATTCAAGTAAAGTTGTCCTAAAAGATAATTCTACTCAAATTCTGGTCATTCAAGAAAAGTTGCCCTAAAAGATAATTCTACTCAAATTCTGCCCCAAGCTTTTCAGATTTATTTTGCCACTTTTTTTTTTTTTTTTGGGACACGGCAAGGGATTTTTTCCATTTGTTCGATGTACTGTAGAAGGACCTTCATAGAAAGTTACATGTGTGTGAGTACTTAACTGGTCAGGTGATGTTCAAGAAGGTCATCTGCAGTGGCTGCATTATTCCTTCCTCCAGCTACTCCACAGTAGCAGCAGGGCTGCCTGTAAGTTATATTTAGTTTAGAGTTGTGTAATGTTGTCAGCTTTTTTGGGACAAGTATAACATGTTGTTCAGTGTCTTAGGGAGTACATACTTTGTAACTCCCAATACAGAGATGCAGTGCTGGGTCAAATTGTGCATATCAGCACCCTCTCCACCCCCCCCCGAGCTTGAGATGTTAGGAAGAGCTTTTCTACCCACTGTGGCATGGGCATATAAAAAGTAACGGATATAGTGAGTTCTTGTACATGTGTTAATTCTCTGATCGGTCCGTTTTCTTTGTCAGACAGCCCCTGTGCATCTAGAACTTTTCTGTCTTTGCCTCAGATAGGTTCATAGGTTCATAGATTATTACTAGGCTAACTGCCCTTGGGGCCATTTTAAGCCTAGCCAATTACCCCATGTAAGAATCAAACCCTGCACCTTATATCTGTAAGGTAAGCATCTTAACCATTATACCAGCTTCCCAACCTTGTTGCATCTGTTCTGTGCATCAGAAGAGATGGATACTGATTGTACTTGGTCTGTTCTACTCTACCTTGTTGCTAGTCTCATCTCTTCTATTGTGATTCATTTGTTCCATTTGCACTTTCTCTTAGCATTTTCCCAGAAGTGTGATAGGTTGCTTATGTTACCCATTTCTTAAGAAGTGGAAAAGTTTTGATTTATAATAATATGGCTGTTACTGTACTTCATTATTTCTTCATATTACTGTAAAATAAGTAACCTTTTTTTTTACCAGCATTCATTTCTGATGATTCTCTTTTAAACCCAGAATAACATGGTTTCAGATAGTACATGCACAGATCAGTGTATACTACTACAAGTGGACATTTTGTACCTTTTATATCTCAGACTCGCTCAGTCCTGAAATATACTTATTTCTCAATATAATTATCCATTTTTCCTTAAATTGTATTAATGAAGCACTGTACTTTATTTCTGCAGGTATTTTGAACCATACTTTTGGAATCATTTGAGCTGTATACGAATTCCCGTTAATAGTTTTATTTCTGCATATTTAAAAGCGGTGTGCAAATGGCTGTGTGACGGCGTTGATGTGATACCTGCCCTGCTTTTGCTCTAACTAAAACCTTTATTGTAGAATTCACAGTCTGCTACTTGGTTCTTTTGATTTTCTGAGCTATCAGAAAGAGAAGAAATAAGTCATCCTTGTGGCACCTTAGCCTTCAGCTGATGTTATTATGTAAGGTTGTGTGCTTCAGCTACTCAGCTTCTTATGGGTATATAAACTACATCTCTGCCACCTTTCATGGAACTAACTGTCACTTGTACCCACACTGCAGTAGAGTGCATGCAGCTTTCTGCCAGATGTTTATTAAAGTGTTATAAAACATATGCTACCCATCTCTGACCAAAGGTTGATACTGCATTAAAGAAAAGCAGACTTGGTCTTTTGTTAGATATTTTGCTCATGCTTTTACGGTTCCTTCAAGTATACTCTCACTCCGTCATCCCTCAGTTCCAAGTGAGACGTGTGTGTCAGTCTGATAGCCTTTAAACTCATCGAAGCTAAGCCTGGTTTCATCTTTAGCTGTTTAGACTCTGACACTTCAGACTGCATTAGCTGTTTTGCTGGAGGTCTGATTCTGATATGCCTAATGTCTGGCTTGCTAATTCAGTGCATATGGTGATTCTACATATGCCACTTGCTCCAGAGGTGCCAAACTCTCAGTAGTGACATCCTTCCTTGTCAGAGGCAGACTTTTCACCTTTCCATGCTGTCTGTGCTTGACTCCTTAAGTGATAAGCACCATTTGGTGTGTCTGGTTTTTGTAGCACTTTGCTAGTACTTGATTTACCCCTCCCACCTGGCAAACCTTTAGCTGTTAGAAAAACATTCACTTTTAAGGTTATTTCTGCTTTTGAACTGATGCATGTTTCTTTGAATACAAAATACACATTTGAAAAGGAACTGTACATCTCTTCATAGACTCCTGTGTGTTATAAAGTGGCAGAACATTCAGGCCTTTGCTTTGGAATACTAAAGCTTCGTGAAGAAATGTTTGTAGTAGTACAAGAGGATGCTTTGATGGCAGGACATTCACCAGTTCAGCGTGACACAGATTGTAGAAAGCCATTTGACACAAGTGCATTCGGCTTTCCTATACCCTTTTTATTTCATTATTTGGAAGAAAGAGAAGAGAGAGCTCATTCCTTCACCAGATGTCCTTATCAGATGATGAAAGTAAGGCTATCATGAAGCAGCAGAAGCCTTCAGCCATTGTTCATCACCCCCTATAACATGTTTAGTTTAAGAAATGTTTGTTAGTGTTTGTTAACTGGGTAAATCCACTTGATACAACTAAGTGTCTGTTTTCAAGAGACACCCAGGAGCAAAGTCTGGTTAAGTGTCTTACTCACAGCTGGACAACAAATGTTTAGGGACTAAGATAAAGGCTTGTTAAAAGGCCTTAGCCATACTCTTGTAATTGGCGACGCAGTGGTACAATGGTTAAAGTTGTCACCTCACAGCAAGAGGTTCTCTGGTTTGATTCTCGGCTGGGGTGCCTTCTGTGTGGAGTTTGCATGTTCTGCATGCATTCGCATGAGTTTCCTCCCACATTCTAAAGACATGCGTCTGGAGCATTTCTCCCCGGGCCTCTGCTGAAAATAGGCTCTGTCCTAGTCGGACTTTCCCGGTCAACAAATGTTAATTAAATAAGTAAATAAACTGGTAGACATCATTATCTTGATGAGACCGTTTTATAGCTGGTGACTAGTATGTTTCCTCTACAAACAGAGGAGGTACTGAAACAAAAAGAACATAATTAAATACAACCGATATCACCTCATGCTAGACCACCTTTCCTTTACCCTTTCTTAGACCTAGGGCTACCACCTCTCCCTGTTTTACACAGTCCTCCTTATGCATTTTTGTCAGTCTGAGGCTTCAGTTTTATAAATGGAAAACACTAAATGCATACATTTGGCCATCTGCCTCTGTGGAGTTGGTGCATGTGTTGGTAAATGATTTCTTGAAAACTGTGATCTTGCCTAGGAAGAAGTCTGTGCTCCCAGCCCAAAAGTAGAATCAACATTATTATTTTTAACTTGATTGTTTTATCTTTGATAAAATGTCAGTAACTCTACCTAATGTAGCCTGGTCTGTCATCTTAAACAATTTCTTAGAGCCCCAGTTTTCTAACCACACCAAGAAAATACAAGTAGAATACTGCTGTTGTGTGGGACAGAATTAAGGATTCAAGAAACCCCAATCCTGAACTGATATTGTATTAATGGCTTGACCTTTGTGTTTGTTCCCTTTTGTTATGAACAAGCAAACACTAAGCAGCAGTGTCAGGGGATATTGTACTAGGGTTCTGGTCTGCATCTTAAAACTTCCTATAAGCAAGATTTACGTGAAGCTCTGATCTACAAATCTGTAAGTACTCTCACAAAATACTTCTCACTTCATTTCAGTCCTGGAGCTTTTGGTATGGCTGTCATGCAAAGTTCACCATCTTGGAGTAGTTGTATATTGCTTCTTGAGATTCTATTCATGATTTATCTTTCTACTTCCAGAGTATTTTCTGGGGAAGGAGGGTGCACATACTTTGGTGAAGTACCCATCTGCCTTCCTGTTATTAATCCAAATGGTTATGGATGCTGTTACTGTAATCAGAACATGATTGCTTTTTATTCAGAGCCTTATTTTGTTTGTTGCAGTCAACACTGCTGTAGTTTTATGTTTCTTCCTGGAAGAACTGAAGATGATACTTTTATTTGTATGAGGTATGTGCCAGCTTATGGTAGAGGAATAGTATTGCAAGACAGACAGGCACAACATAACTTGGAGGAGGGATCTTTGTAGTCTAGAAAAAGTAATGGATGATAAACATTTGGAAGATTTGTTAGTGCTCTAAAATTATCTTCCTTGAAGATGATCTTTTAATGGTGAGTATCTTGTAAGACTATACTTTTCCAGTTTAATGTTGTCTTAACCCACACATTTTAACAAAATAGCATTTATTCCCTGCCATCATCTGTGCTCTTCTACATTATTCATTTTAGTGATTTGTTTACTTAGACCAATGGTTTCCATTCAGAATAACTCTTAATGTGGGATCGATTGCAGACATCTGACGTATATATTTGATACAACTCATTTTTCACTTCTGCTCCATTTATTATATGATTGTGGGCATGGAAACAAGTGTGACCATTTATTTTTATCATTTTCCAGTCACTTTCTGTGTAACATAATTTGCACATTTAATTTTTAATCACCATCCAATAATTTGCAGCAGTTAGTCCACAACTTTCAAGAGAAACATGCTGGCACTTTTATTCACTGTTTGAATATGCTGTTAAGGGCCATTCTTTCCTGAGTTTCTTATCTCCAGTGAATCCTCAGAAGTTTCATTGTTTTTGTCTTTGTCCTGATGTGACTGCCTGCACTTGGCTGGATTGAAACTGATGAAATACAATTAAAAGTTCTGCTGATATTACATTAGGTTCTTAAGAAACTTGTTTATACATGTTATTCTGCATTCTTGGAGGACAGAAATCCAGACTTTACATCTCAATGAAGGCTGTTCCATCCATAACATCTGCCCCTTTTCTTACTTGTTAATGTTGTGAGTTTGACATGCATTTCAACCTTCACACTGACGTCTCTGATTGTTTCCTGGTCTTGCTGTCCCTGCTAATGGTGCTGCTGACAACCATTTCTTCTGTGACTTTTCTTACTAGAATTTAAAGGGAAAGGAAGATTAAATTATAACTTTTTGCTTAATCACATTCTTGGGCTGATTCATGCTGATGACATCCACTGATGCTTGTTTACAAAACGTTATGCTGTGTTCTACAGCCATGGCTACAGCCGCAGTGCTGGACTGTTGAACTCTTTACAGGTCAGGATTTTTCCATGTATGCTTTGAAGGCACAGTTTATAGTGATACTGCAATACTCAGCAGGTATAACCCCTTTGTAATAAGCTGGATAGCTAACTGGCTTACGGAAAGGACCCAGAATGTTAGAATTAGTGAGGCCACCTCCACAAAGATGCCAGTCACCAATGGAGTCCTCCAGGTGTCTGTGCTAGGCCCCACTCCTCTTTGACATCTGCTTCTTAGATCACAAACGTTAGTATTTTTTCTCTTTCTATTATCTAGCAAGTGTTCATATATATGATATTTAAACGTTCTAGAAGTCTTACCCACATAATAGGCTGGGCATACTAAGCACTGTGCTAAACAAACAACATTTTGTGAACAACAGTTAAAATACCCATTTAATTTATAAGTTGTTCCTCTTACTAAAAAAACAATCACCACATTTTATTTGCGAACATTGGGAACACAATCCGCACTTAGTAGCCCCCCTCTTTGATCTGTTGGAATCATAAAATAACTTCTTTTTAAACTCAGAAATAATTTTTAAAAGTTCTATCCCCTCTACATACAACCCTAGGTTTTTCCCAATTATATTAGGATCAGAAAAAATATAAAAAATATAAACATATTGCTGATTTTGAAATACATACATTTGTTTTTTAAATAACTGAGCAAGTGAATAAAGACTCACAAGGTTGGTTCACTGATGAACATTTAGAAGCTTGTGAGTTGAGAAGTGGTATCTTAAATTAAATGTCACAAGTTATCCAGGCTTAAATGGTGCATGTTCTGTTAATTATATTTTAAAATTAAGACATTTTAATGTTTCTTAAATTACTCATTTTTTTATTGGTTGATTTTAGTAATGTGTTGCTGGCTATTACATATTTAAATGTGGAATTTATGATGTTTTAGTCAATTCTGAGGGAAAAAAGTATTGTAAAATGTGACCTAAGTTCAAGTGTTGATGATAAAAATGCATAAAGGATTAACCTGCCAGGTATTAGTGGGTGCATGCATCACAAAAGCTGGAAATAGTTAAACAAACTGTCATATATAATATGTGGGAATAATGATGACTTATATAGCAGCACTTTCCATATTATCTTGGAATGTAAATGGTCGCAAAAGTATAAATAAAATGGAAAGAATAATTATATTAAGAAATGTAGAGTGCAAATAGCAATGCTACAGAAGACACATTTGGAAAGAAAAGCGCATGTGAAATTGATAAGATTTCATGATGGATATTCAGCAAAATGTCAGAGACAAAAGAAAAGAACAGTACTTAATTGTAGAGGAGCCCCAGTACTGATAGAGGAGGGAAACAATTCCACCTAAAACTGCTATTCTTGATCTTAAAAGCAATTTCGGAAAAATAATCAGCTGTCAGGATGGAATATTACATATAGGTGGGGACAAGATGGAATATTACATATAGGTGGGGACAAGAATTTGATTTTCAACAATGAGGATGTATCCAGCGGCATAGCAGAGGAAATATAACAAAAGAGGATAAAAAATTTCTGAAAATGCTTGGTATGGAAAACGATTCACTGGAAGAAACTCTGAGAGAATTTACGTATCATTCTCTAAGCTACTGTAACTAGGCTAGACTTGACAGAAATTATGTTACATGCGAGCATTGCATTTTAATTAAGAACTTTTGAGACACATCCCAATAACTATTTCATATCATGTGCCAGTAATTACCAAAATAAAAATGCATGGTAATGAAGTAAAGATGAGACACTAGTGCTTCACCACATACCTGTCCAAAGAAAGGAATTTAAGGAATGGGTAATGGAAATTATTCAAGTGTTATTAGGGAAGATAAGTACTCCAGAGATGATAGCTAGTGAGTAGGATAAAGTTAAAGTGGAGATGTTCTTCATGTTTCACTGTTGCAGTCATTACATTTGAGTTATCTGCCTGCAGGTAGCCCTCAGCCGGTCTGAATGTCAAAGTCTCGGATGCTGTTTCTTCTTCCATGACGTCAGGTCATCAGGGGTATAAAACATGCAGCCGACGCCATTACATCAGTCTTTCTTGCCACGCGGTGCCCAAAGCAGAAGCAGTTTGCAAGTGCCGGTCGGCCGACTCCTGAAATTTTCATTTTCGAGTTTCGGAACCAAAGTCTTCAAATAAGCTAAGTACCCCATTGGAGATCCTTTTTCTTGCTCTAAACTAATGTCAGTAAAAGTTAACAATTGTATTACCCGTGGAAAACAAATACCTCATAAAGATTTTCATTCGTACTGCATTCCTTGCCTAGGCCAGGACCACAATGTCCCTCGCTGTCGGTTTTGTGCCTTATTCAACCCACAAACTATTCGTTGTCGGTTTATTTTTGCATCAAATTATTTTGGTACTCGGTTTAACTATCCAGAAATGGCTTCGGTAAGCTATCCGACTACCGATATTCCGAAAAAATGTAAAGATAAAGACAGAGACAGACCGTATAGGTCCAAAGCTGCCAACAAAGCTTCCATTAAGCTAGTCGCCAGTTCACCAGTACTCAGAGGCGCTTTCGCAGCCCCTAATACCCGCTACTTCAGATACACAGGCCTCTACTGAGACCCCATTTGGAGTCCGGTATGATGCGAGATGCTTCTTCAACCATGGAAACTGCAGATGCCTCTACCTTGGATGGGTCTGAAGCCGCTGTGCAAGCACCAGCTTCTGAGGGTGTATTCAGGCCTACTGATTTGCATTTCAAACTGACACCATCTTCTTCTTCAAGGCCTAAAACTCGACCAACGCCTAGAAAACCGACATCCAACCTGCATGGTCAGGCCCATATGCCTAAAAAACAAATGATTAGAATGGCTGAAGACCTTATTACTTTAATTAGGGGAAGCCAGCTTTCACCCTCTAAGAGACCTAGAACTGATTTTCCTTTTGATTCTTCTGATCAGGATTCTGAAATTTCTGTTTCTTTTGATTACCAGGATTTGCCCTTATCTACCTATGAGGATTCTGATGCAAAGGACTCCATTCCCTCTGCTTCCTCTCCAGAAGATTTTTCTTTTGGTGAAACCTTGCACACTCTTAGGGAGCATTTCCACTGAGAAAGCCAGGATTACACTGACTCCAAAAAGAGGCTTAGGGAATTCCTGCTCCTCCCTCAACACCCTTAGCTATCCCTCCTGTCCTGGACATTGCAGATGATGCCTTCTTGGAATCTAGCCTGGCCCCAGACACTTTACCTCCAGCTCCCAGGAAACCAGACAGGTATTACAGAGTACCTGACTCTCACAAGTTCCTCTTCAGGAATCCTACTGCGGACCCAGAGACCATTTCCCAAGGACTAAAGGCATTAAGGCTACTACTGCCAAAAACCATACCCACTCTGATAGAGATTCCAGGGCCTTGGACAGATGGGGTAAGAAGGTATGCATGTCTGCTACTTTGGCCATTAGGGCTTTAAACTGCCAGTTTTATATGTTAAACTATCAGCAGCATATTGTGGGACTACTTAAACAGAAAATGATGTTGATTCCTGACTGTGCTGAAAATAAAGAATTGCAGGATTTAATGCATTTTGCTGAACAAGTTGGTAAACATACTTTGCAATGTGGTTTTGACTCTCTAGAAGCATCTTGCAGGGCTGCTGTCACTGGGTCTGTTCTTAGAAGGCATGCTTGGCTTAAGGAGCAAAATTTGCCAGATCATGTTAAAGCTAAATTACTGGATGCTCCCTTAAACCAAGACTGCCTGTTTGGCAACAAAGCAAAATAAGTTCTTAAAAAGATGGAGGAAAAAACTAAATCTATGCAAACTGTTAAAAGATTTCCTGCAAATACAGCCTCCCAGATTTAGTAGGCAATGGCCTTCTAAGAATTGGTCCTTTCCTGTCTCTTCCAGGCCTTCTCAGTCCAGGCCCAGGAACAGCAGACCACCTAGGCTACAGTTTCAAGGTACTCACAGGCCTAAGCAGTGGGGGGGGGGGGGGGGCTCCCACTTCCAAAGCTGGAAGTAGTAAGATACCCCCCCCTGTGGAAAAATGTCACAATGACTTAACCTTAAACCTTCCAAGCCCTGCTCAACTGCCTGTTCCTTTAGGAGGAAAGATCGCCCTGCATGCAAAAAAACTGGGAACTCATTAAGCAGGACAAATCTGTTTTCAATATAATTTTCCAAGGATACAGATTCCACTTCCACACCTTATCAACCCCAAACGGTTGGCCAGACCTACCCCCAAACCAGTGGGCAGAGGCCCAACAGCAGGTTCTCTCTCCTCTAAGTATTAGGGCTATTCAGCCTGTCCCAGCAGAAGAAAGGGGACAAGGTTTTTACTCAAGGCTTTTCCTGGTACCCAGAAAAGACAGATCCTGGCATCCTATCCTGGACCTCTCTGTTCTAAACACCTTTTTGGTAATCCCAAAATTCAAAATGCTAACACTTCATCAGCTGCTTCCTATGCTAGGCAAAGATGCCTGGTTGGCAACTATAGACTTAAAGGAAGCTTACCTGCACATTCCAATAAGGGAATCTTGCAGGAAATACCTACGCCTCAGAGCAGGCTCCAGGCACTCTCAGTTCTCTGCACTTCCCTTTGGCTTATCTACTGCGCCCAGGGTATTCACAAAGTGCCTAGCTCCAGTCATTGCATTTTGCAGGCAAATAAATATTCAAGTATAGCCATACCTGGACAATTGTCTAATTCAGGCAGAAAGCCAGGACATACTATTAAAACATCTGGCATGTGTAAAGAAACTTCTAACCTCACTGGGGTACAACATAAATGAAAAGAAATCTCATCTAGTACCCTGCCAACAGATTGTATTCCTGGGAGCAAGCTTGAACACAACTTCCCAGATGGCGTACCTCACGCCAGAGAAACAAGTTTGACAGCCTACTTCAAACTGCTGGCCACAAAGACTCCGCTATCTGCAAGGAAAATCCTGCAAGCCCTGGGGTTCATGGCCTCTTGCAGTCTACTAATTCCATATGCAAGACTGCATATGAGGAAACTAAAGTGGTATCTAAAAAGCCTATGATGTCAACCTTCTCAGGATCTGGAATCAATGATTCCCATCATTCCTTGTATAAAGACAGAGTTCCTTTGGTGGGCAGAGCCACCACAACAAGGGGCTCCCATTCACTCTACCCCCTGCCGCCCAAACCCTAACAACAGACGCATCAGACTATGCATGGGGGGCTCACTTGGCAGGGCAGTGCATTCAGGGCAAATGGAACCCGAGTCAGATGCACCTACATATCACTCAAAAAGAAATTTTAGCTGTGCAGAATTCCCTGACAGCCTTCGAGGACCACATTCTTCCAGGACAATTATTGGTAAAGACAGACAACACCACTGTTATGTGGTACATAAACAAGCAGGGGGGAACCCATTCGTAGCCTCTCTGCAGACTAGCCATGGCTCTGTGGAACACAGCCTTGAGCTACCAAGTGCACCTACAAGCTCAGTTCCTGCCAGGCAAGCTAAATTCACTGGCAGATGACCTATGCAGATATCTAATGGACCCACACGAGTGGAAACTGGAACCAAAGATATTCAACCTTTTGAGAAACAGATAGGGGAATCCAGAGATAGGCCTGTTTGTCTCCCCTCAGAACTACCAATTGGACAAATTCTGCACAAGGACTCCCCACAGTCAAGCTTGGAAAATGGATGCCCTGTCCTTCACATGGGAAAGCCTCTCAGTTTATGCCTTTCCCCTCTGCCTCTCCTCTCAAAAGTACTGCTAAAGATCAAACAGGACAAGCCAAGGACAATTCTGATTGCACCAGACTGGCCACGACAGCACTGGTACCCCCTCTTGCACAGTATGTCACTGCTGGAACAATGGCACCTGCCTCAGACCCCTTCCCTGCTGTCCCAGCATAAGGGCCAGATTCTGCACCCTCAGCTTCAAACACTGAACCTTGCAGCCTGGCTAATTCCTTGAGCTCTCCAATAGCATCCCTCAGTAAGCAGGTGCTAGAGGTCATTCTGGAGGCAAGGAGGCCTAGTACTAGAAAATCCTATGCTGAAAAGTGGAAACAATACTGTTCCTGGAGCCAGACTCAGGGGATGGGCACAATGGTGCCCAGCTTACCACATATTCTCCAGTACTTAACAGACATGCTCCACAAGGGCCTGTCCTTCTCGTCAATTAAAATTCATGCCACTGCCATTTTAGCACATTATAATACTGAGCCACCCCTCTTCTCTCACCCCCTGATAAAGCAATTCCTCAAAGGGGCCAAAAATTTAAGACCACCTAGGAGAGCACCTACTCAAGCCTGGGACCTCAACTTTGTATTGGAAAAGCTCACTCTACCTCCTTTTGAGCCAGCTGCAACTGCAGAATTGAAATTCCTTTCTTGGAAAACAGCCTTCCTTCTAGCCATCACTTCAGCAAGAAAAGTGTCTGAATTACAGGCCCTCATGGCAGTGGAGCCCTTCATCATTTTCCATGCAGACAGGATGTCCCTCAGGACCAGCTCTTCCTTTATGCCCAAGGTGGTGTCTAGTGTGGCCCTTAACCAGTCCATTCATTTGCCTACTTTTTTCCCAAATCCACAAAACAAAAGTGAACGAATACTGCACTCTTTGGACGTGCACAGACAACTTAGATTTTATTTGGACAGAACTAAGCCTCTCAGAAAATCTGAACAGCTGCTAGTTGGCTTTGCTGCAGGGGCAGAGGGGAAGGCCATTTCAAAGCGAACCATTTCTAAGTGGATAGCCCATTGCATTAATTTCTGCTATAAGCACCATGGAAAACCTACCCCACAAGGATAAGGTCACACTCCACCAGGGCTGCATCTACCTCTACAGCCTTTCTCAGAGGTGTCCCTACCAGGGACATCCTAGAAGCTGCTACTTGGAGCTCTGTACATACCTTCACCAAGTATTACCACATGCCTTTGTTTTCTAAATCCAGAGCTGGTTTTGCCACTGCAGTCTTGCAGGGCTTACTTGCTGGTCCTAATGCTCTCTAGCTTCCCCCTCCCTTCTTTAGCTTTGGAATCTACCCAAATGTAATGACTGCAACAGTGAAACACGAAGAACATAGTACAGTTGTGTACACTTACCATAAATGTAGATGTTCGAGTGTATTCACTGTTGCAGTCCTGGTTACCCTCCCTCCAGCCCCCTGACTTCTCTTGGCTACACCTTTCCTCTTGTTTAAGTGTATTTCTGCTTTCTGGTGTATTTGCTTTTTATTGGAGGTGTAACCTAATATATATATTTGCTTCCCATTATGAGGGCACCTGACATCTGGGGCAAGAAAAACTGATGTAATGGCATCGGCTGCATGTTTTATACCCCTGATGACCTGATGTCATGGAAGAAGAGACAGCATCCGATGCAGGGATCCAAGACTTTGATATTCAGGCCGGCTGAGGGCTACCTGCAGGCAGATAACCCAGATGTAATGACTGTAACAGTGAATACACTCGAACATCTACATTTATGGTAAGTGTACACAACTGTACTTTTAAAAATATGGTAGAATTAAACAAAAAAGAGAGATGATTAAGAAGTAACAAGAATTATTTAGAGGGGGCTGATAAAGGTTAAAGTATTGCAGAATAAGGGGAATCGATCTCTCAGAGCCAGAAAGGGCACAATTGCAGAGTTCTAAATAGAAAATAAGGTAGCACCTGGATAATATGCATGAGTTTAGAAATATTGGTGTTAAGCAACTGTTTTTTTTTTTTTTTTGATAACTCCAGAGCACAGAAACTGTTGGTGCAATGACTTAGGCAGCAGAAAGTAAAAAAAAAAGGGTTGTTTCCAAACTTAGGGAGCCTATAACAAGAAAAATAACTAAAGGTCATCTAGAGATTTTAGAGCTGTTTCAGACGTTTATTGAAACAGGTAAGATAAAAGGAAATGAGGTAAAAATGATGATGTATAAGCAATTGGCAGAAAAGTCTCCAGGAGTGGATGGTATTCCAATGGAAGTTTGGAAGCTAGGAGGGAAGAAAGTGATAAGGATCTGTAAGGATTTATTTAACAGTATTATAAAATGAGGGGAAGCACCAACATCTTGGAAAAAAAATGTGGCGGCTGTAATACTTAAGACAGTAAAGACCCATCAGATCCAGCTTCATATATGCCCATTTCATTTTTAAAACTGTGGTTATAAAGTGTTTGTCTGTAATGGCTAAAAGAATGACAAATGTTTTGACAAAATTGATAGATATGGATCAGTGCGGTTTTTGAGTAGGGGAACACTAAGTGTCTTTTTCAATAACACAGTATTAATGTAACTTTAGAAATGACTTGCATATGAAATGTTTTTGTTACAAATAGTAAAGATGTTTGCATATTAACATGGAAGAGTTTAAGCAAAGTTGATGAAGGTTTGATTTGGAAAAGTAATATATTTATATGTTGTAAAGTTTTTATCTTTTCTAGAAGTGTTGAAGGTGATATTTCTGAGTTATTTTTTCCAAAGAAATTTATATTTATTCTTTTAAAGTGTCATAGAATCTTAAACATCACCTAAGTTACTTTTACGTCAGGCAGATTGGCCATCAGTTTGACACAGGGTCTAAAGGATGTTAACTTAGAAGTGTGACACCCTTCATAACGCTGCAGTGTACTGCCAGTATTGAGATGAGAATTTAAGCACCTTATGTTGAGTATAAAATCTACAAAGGTGTTCTTCATGTTTCACAGTTGCAGTCATCACATTTGGGTTATCTGCTTGCAGTAGCCCTCAGTCAGCCTGATTATCAAAGTCTTGGGTCCTGTGTCTGTTGCTGTCTCATCTTCCATGACGTCAGGTAGTCAGGGGTATAAAGCATGCAGCCAATGCCATTACATCACTCTTTCTTGCCGTGCAGTGCCCGAAGCAGAAGCAGTTCGCAAGTGCCGGTCAGCCGACTCCTGAAATTTTCATTTTTGAGTTTCAGAACCGAAGTCTTCAACTAAAGCTAAGTACCTCGTTGGAGAAACTTTGTCTTGCTCTAATCCGATTTCAGTAAAAGTCAATAATTGTATTTCTTGTGGAAAGCAAATACCTCGTAAAGATTTTCATTCATACTGCATTCCTTGCCTAGGCCCTGACCACGACGTACCTCGCTGTCTGTTTTGTGCCTTGTTTAAACCACAAACTATTCGTCGTCGGTACATTTTCGCTTCTAAATATTTTGGTGCTCGGTTCAGTTATCCGGATATGTCTTCGGGAAACCATCCAACTACTGACATTCCAAAAAAAGCAAAGATAAAGACAGAGACAAGCCGCCTAGATCCAAAGCTGCCGACGATGCTTCTCCTAAGCTAGTCGCCAGTTCACTGGTACTCAGTGAGGCGCTTTCGCAGCCCCTGATACCCGCTACCTCAGATTCGCAGGCCTCTACTGTGACCCATTCAGAGTCCGGTATGCCGCAAGATGCTTCTACTGTGGAACCTGCGGATGTCTCTACCTTGGATGGGTCCGGAGCCGCTGTGCAGGCACAGGTTTCTGAGGGGTGTATTCAGGCCTACTGACTTGCATATTAAACCAACGCCATCTTCTTCTTCTAGGCCTAAAACTCTAACCATGTCTAGGAAACTAACGCCCAGACCCACATGGTCAGGGCTCTATGCCTAAAAAACAAATGATAAGAATGGCTGAAGACCTTATTATTTTAATCAGAGGAAGCCAACCTTCCTTCTGTGAGACGTAGGACTGAATTTGCTTATCATACTTCTGACCAGGATTCTGAAATTTCTGTCTCCTCTGATGACCAGGATTTACCCTTATCTACCTTTGAGGATTCTGATGCAGAGGACTCTATTCCCTCTGCTTCTCCCCCACAGGATTTTTCATTTGGTGAAACCTTTCATACTCTTAGGGAGCATTTTCACTGGGAAAGCCAGGATTACTCTGATTCTAAAAAGAGGCTTAAAGATTTTTTACTCCTGCCCCAACACAGGCCTTTAGCTATCCCTCCTGTGCTGGACATTGCTGACGATGCCTTATCGGAATCTAGCTTGGCCCCTGACTCTCTACCTCCTGCTCCCAGAAAACCAGATAGATATTGCAGGGTTCCTGATTCTCACAAGTTCCTATTTAAAAATCTTACTGCGGATCCTGCGACCATTTCACAGGGACCCAAGAGCATGAAGGCTACTACTGCCAAAAATCCTACCCCTCTGATAGAGATTCCAGGGCCCTGGATAGATGGGGTAAGAAGGTATACACCACTGCAACCTTGGCCATCGGGGCCTTAAATTGCCAGCTGCATTTGTTAAAGTATCAACAGCATAATATTGGATTGCTTAAACAGAAAATGATGTTGCTGCCTGATTGTGCTGAAAATAAGGATTAACAGGATTTAATGCATTCTGCTGAACAGGTTGGAAAACATACTTTGCAGTGTGGTTTTGATTCACTAGAGGCATCTTGCAGGGCTGCTGTCACCGGGTTTGTACTTAGAAGGCATGCTTGGCTTAAGGAGCAATCTTTGCCAGATCTTGTTAAAACTACATTTCTAGATGCTCCCTTAAATCAGGACCGCCTGTTTGGCGACAAAGCAGAAGAAGTTCTTAAAAAGATGGAGGAAAAAGCTAAATCTATGCAAACTTGATTTCTTACAAGTGCAGCCTCCTAGATTTTGTAGGCATTGGCCCTCAAAAAATTGGTCCTTTCCTGCCTCTTCCAGGCCTTGTCAGTTCAAACCCAGAACCAGAACACCACCCAGGCTTCAGTCCCAGGTTATGCACTGGACTAAGCAGTGGGGGGCTTCCACTTCCAAATCAGGGAGTATTAAGACTCCCCCCCCCCTTATGGTAAGCTGTCTCAATGACTTAACTTTAAAACTTCCAAACACTTCTCAGCTGACTTCTCCTTTAGGGGGAAAGATTGCACTGCAAGATAAAAACTGGGAACTCATTACCCAGGACAAATGGGTTTTAAACATAGTTTCCCAAGGATATAGATTTCACTTCCACACGTTACCAACACCAAACGGTTGGTCAGCTCTACCTCCAAATCAGTGGGCAGATGCTCAAAAGCAAGTACTCTCTCATTTAAGATTAAAGGATATTCAGACTGTACCAGAAGAGGAAAAGGGACAAGGTTTCTACTCAAGACTTTTCCTGGTACCCAGAAAAGACAACTCATGGCGTCCTATCCTCGACCTGTCTATCCTAAACACCTTTTTGGTGATTCCAAAATTCAAGATGCTAACTCTTCACCAGTTGCTTCACATGATAGGCAAAGATGCCTGGTTGGCAGCATTGGATTTAAAGGAAGCCTACCTGCACATCCCAATCAGGGAATCTTGCAGAAAATACATATGCTTCAAAGCAGGCTGCATGCACTATCAGTTCTCTGCACTGCCCTTTGGCTTATCTGCTGCTCCCAGGATATTCACAAAGTGCCTAACTCCAGTCATTGCATTTTGCAGGCAAAGAAATTTTCAAATATACCCATACCTGGACGATTGTCTAATTCAGGCAGAAAGCCAGGACATACTTCTGAATCATCTGGCATTTGTACAAAAGGTGTTAACTTGTCTGTGGTACACCATAAATGAAAAGAAATCACAGCTGGTACCCTGTCAACAAATTATATTCCTGGGAGCAAGCTTGAACACAACTTCCCAGATGGCTTTCCTCATGCCAGCGAAACAAATTAATTTGACAATTTACTTCAAACTAGTGGCCACAAAAACCCAGCTATCTACAAGGCAGATACTGCAAGCCTTGAGGTTCATGGCCTCATGCATTCTACTAATTCCATATGCAAGACTGCATATGAGGAGACTACAATGGTATCTTAAAAGCCTGTGGTGTCAACATTCTCAGGATCTAGAAGCAATGATTCCTATCATACCTTGTCTACGGTTAGAATTCCTTTGGTGGGCAGAGGCCTGCCACCAAAACAAGGAACTACCATTCACTCTACCCCCTGCCGCCCAAACCCTAACAACAGATGGATCAGACTATGCATGGGGGGGCTCACCTGGCAGGGAAGTGCATTCAGGGCAAATGGAACCCAAGTCAAATGCACCGGCATATCAATCAAAAAGAAATGTTAGCTGTACAGAATGCTCTGACAGCCTTCAAGGACCACATTCTTCCAGGACAATTAATGGTAAAGACGGACAACACCACTGTTATGTGGTACATAAACAAGCAGGGGGGGGTACCCATTCTTACCCCCTCTGCAGACTAGCCATGGCTCTGTGGAACACAGCCTTGAGCTACCAAGTTCATCTACAGCCTCAATTCCTGCCAGGAAAATTAAATACACTAGCAGACGAACTAAGCAGAAATCCCATGGACCCACAAGAGTGGAAACTGGAACCAAAGATTTTCAACATGTTGATCAACAAATGGGGGATCCCAGATATGGACCTGTTTGCTTCCCCCCCAGAACTACCAATTGGACAAATTCTGCACAAGGACTCCCCACAAACAAACTTGGAAAGTGGATGCTCTGTCCTTCAGCTGGAAAAATCTATCAGTTTATGCCTTTCCTCCTCTGCCTCTTCTCTCCAAAGTACTACTAAAGATCAAACAGTTCAAACCAAGAATGATACTTATTGCACCAGACTGGCCACGTCAACACTGGTACCCCCTCTTGCGCAGTGTGTCACAACTGGTCCTATGGCACCTACCTCAGACCCCTACCCTGCTGTCTCAGCAGGAGAGCCAGATTCTGCACCCCCAGCTTCAAACCCTGAACCTGGCAGCCTGGCTAATTACCTAATCTCTCAGTTACCATCCCTCAGTAAACAAGTGTTGGATGTCATTTTGGAGGCAAGGAGGCCTAGTACTAGAAAATCTTATGCTGAAAAATGGAAAAGATTCCGTGCCTGGAACCAAACTCAAGGGATGGCTAGAGCAGCACCCAATTTACGTCGGATTCTTCAATACTTAACTGAGATGGTTCACAAGGGCCTTCCTCCATCAAAATTCACACCTCAGCCATTTCAGCTCATTACAACACGGAACCACCCCTCTTTTCTCACCCACTGCTCAAGCAGTTCATCAGAGGGGCCAAAAACGTAAAACCACCCAGGAGAGCCCCAACTCCAGCCTGGAACCTTAATTTTGTATTGGAAAAACTCACTCTTCCTCCTTTTGAGACAGCTGCAACTGCAGAGTTAAAATTCCTTTCTTGGAAAACAGCTTTCCTTTTAGCAATCACTTCAGCAAGAAGGGTATCTGAATTACAGGCCCTTATGGCAGTGGAGCCTTTCATCATCTTTCATGCAGACAACGTGTCCCTCTGGACCAATCCCTCTTTCATGCCCAAGGTAGTATCTAGTGTGGCTCTTAATCAGTCCATTCACTTGCCAACCTTCTTTTCTAATCCACAGAATAAAAGGGAACAGATACTGCACTCCTTAGATGTGCACAGACAACTTCGCTTTTACTTGGACAGGACTAAACCTCTAAGGAAATCTGAACAACTGCTGGTGGTATTTGCTGCAGGGGCAGTGGGGAAGGCTATTTCAAAGCAAACCATTTTTAAATGGATAGGCCATTGCATTAATTTCTGCTATAAGCACCATGGAAAACCTATCCCACAGGGGATTAGACCCCATTCAACCAGGGCTGCATATACCTCTACAGCCTTTCTCAGAGGTGTCCCTACCAGAGACTTCCTCGAAGCTGCTACCTGGAGTTCTGTACATATTTCATCAAGCATTACCATTTGCCAATTTTCTCCAAATCCAGAGCTGGCTTTGCCACTGCAGTCGTGCAGGGCCTTATAGCTGGTCCTAATGCTATCTAAATTCCTCCTCCCATTGTTAGCTTTGGAAATCTACCCAAATGTGATGACTGCAGCAGTGAAACACAAAGAACATAGTACAGTTGTGTACACTTACCATAAATGTAGATGTTCGAGTGTATTCACTGTTGCATTCCTGGTTACCCTCCCTCCAGCCCCCTGACTTCTTTTGCTATACCTCTATTCTCCTTTACTATACTTAAAAGCTTTTTGGTGTATTTGCTTTTTTGTTGTAGGTATAACCTTGTGTATATATATATATATATATATATATATATATATATATATATTTAATTGCTTCCCATTAAGGGGGGCACTTGACAATTGGGGCAAGAAAACTGATGTAATGGTGCCGGCTGCATGCTTTATACCCCTGACTACCTGACATCATGGAAGATGAGACAGCAACTGACGCAGGACCCAAGACTTTGATAATCAGGCCAACTGAGGGCGACTGCAAGCAGATAACCCAAATGTGATGACTGCAACAGTGAATACACTCGAACATCTACATTTATGGTAAGTGTACACAACTGTACTTTTTAGACGTGTTTGTTATAAAGTGTGAGTTATAACTGCATCATTGTAGAGAATGTGTTAAATAACCTTTTGAGACAAAGGTATCCTTTCTAATGAAATTGCACATTGGTAGATGTGGAGATTGGGCTAAAAATTTGAACCCAAAGTGTTAAGAAATGGGAGAGAGAGTGTTGCTGTAGTTGCTTTGTTCTCCAGTTTGGTTTTAATTTGCATCATCACCTTCAATAGAGTCTTTATGTCCTCTTTTTGCTCACATGGGATTTGCTGGGTATTAGGGTCCCCCCACCCACATTGCAAAGACATGCCATAGTTGAATTGATGGTGCTGTAGAGTTTTGTCCCCTTTCTAGGAAATGCCTCTCTGCATTGCCATACTACAAAACTGATTTCAGCTTCCATATTACCTTCTTATTGATTAATTGAGTTGTTAGAAAATGAATGAATATTAAGAAATTATGAAGTTGTTGTGGTCAGTTTTTGAAGTCTCACAGAATATAAAAGGTGTATTAGCTGGTGGCAGCTAGCATAGAAGGGGGAATGGCCTTTGTTTGAGGAAAAGTTTGTCTTCCTACTTTTGTACAAAATTTGTATGTGTTTATCTTTGATGGATGTGTATTAAGACATTCAAGATGATGTGGGCAAGATTATAGTTGAGCATTTTGTTTTTTATCAAAAGAAACTGACAGAGGGAGAGTTCATTGAGTTGTTGATAAAAATTGTCACCACATTAGTGTAAAAAGGATGGGTGGCAGTAGTGAAGTGCAGTAGAGGTGTAGAGTTTCTTTTCATTCTTTTATATTTTGATACCTGGATCTGGTACCACATTAATCAGTATAAATTATACAGTTTTTCTGATGTCAGAGTGCTTTCCACTTTGGATGGCGTGGGAGTTTTTTTTTTTTTAAACCCACATACTGTTACTACTCTGAAAGGTTGGCTGTTGGGCTTCTCATGGCTGTGTGTGCTCAGAATAGTGTTACAGAATATGCATTTTTAATAGCAACTGTTTATCATTCTACAGATGCCAGCATTTGAAATGCCAGCTTTAAAATCACAGCATTCGTTTGACTGTTTTGTACCCAATTGCACCATCTGCCGCAGATGCATGTAAGCTGTTCTTGCTTTGCCAGACATTTTTATTTATTATTACTGTGACCAACAATAAAACTTCCATGCTAACCGTTGCGAACACGGACGTTACCTGACCTTCTAAAGGATATGCAAGCCATGATTTCAGCTATCAGTCATTATAGGCAGTTTGTCATTTAGCAGCTCACCTGTTATGTAGAATGCCATCACTGACAGTATCACTTTCAGTAGGTGAACAAGAGAATGGTGGTCTTGTTTAAAAAAAAAACACAAATAGGGTACAAGTAAAAAATATCAAATGTTGGTGCTGTGCAGTCTGAAACGAGACAAAAGCAGAAAAACTGAACAATTACTAATGGAAAAGGAGAATGAAAAGATGCATCGAACCAGAAAAAACAGAGCGGAGTCCCCGCGTGGTCTTGGTATTAAGAAAGTGCGGGTTTGTAAAAGAGAACAGCAAACTGTTAGTCCTAAGAAGCTGGAAACAATGCATGAGGTTGTAAGTCATTTAGTTGATTGCACATGTGCAGCTCACCCCAGCAGTAATGGTACTGCAACTGATATTTATCATTGCTTTATTTATTTTACATTTGTTGACCGGGCTAGTCTAACTGGATATATGTCCCATTTTCAGTAGAGGCCCGGGGAGATAAGCCCCGAGGAAACAAACAAAATCACATATACAAAAATGAATGTATACAATGAACATTGCAGGTGCAGTACAGAGAATAATCAAAGAGGTCATTCGTTCATAACACAGTGCAACATATACAGATACAATTAGTACAATACAAAATGTAGTCACAATACATCATAAAGAAAAAGATGGCAGCTGAATTATACAATATATTAGTATACAAGTAGTCATAAAGAAAAAGTAGGAGCTGAAATTATACAATATATTAGTAAAAGTAGTCTCCTTAATGAGATTCTGAAGATGTAAGTAATAGTATAGAAGGACAAGGTAAGTTGTTATTAAGAAAAGGAACTTGATTACTGAGAAGAGGAGGGTAGGTTGAACCAAGTAAGAGGAGGGTAGGTTGAACCAAGTAAGAAGAGCTAGTTGATCAGTCAGGTTTAGTACAGGGGCACAACCAGTGTGTTCTGAGGAAAAGTTTCAATTTGGTTTTAGAGTGATATAGAGGGAAGAGAGGAAAGTTCGTTAGGAAGAAGGTTCCAGGATTTTCCAACAGTATAAGAGAAAAGAGTCCCCCCAGCCCTGTTGTTTGATTTACAAATGTTTTTAAGAAGTTTATGTGATGATCGTAAGGTCTTTGATTGTTGTAGGGGGTAATGAGGGTAGATAGTATAGGGGTATTGGTAGGTTGGTAAAGGGTTTTATGGGCAATGGTCAGTTTGGTGGAATTTAAGCTGATTTTGTAATTCAAGCCATCCTAGCTGCTGTAGATTAAAACAGTGGTGGTTTCTGAAAGGGTTACCTGTAGCAAATCTGGCTATGTTATTGTAGGAGTTTTCCATTTTGTTAAGGTTGTTTTTAGAGAGATGAGTATATATGGGTGAGGCATTGAGGAGAGTAGAAATTAGATGGGTGTGAGCAATAGTTATTCTAGCTGCAGGAGAGAGGAAGGGTTTGATCCTGTAGAGAGAGCCTAGTTTTCTATTAACAGATTTTAGAGTATTGTTAATATGGGTGTTGAAGTTAAGGTTGTTATCTATGGTGATACCTAGTAGTTTGGTAGTTGGATCTGGGGATTTGAGAGTACCATTATTGGATGTTACTGTGAAGTCTATTGGGGGGGACTTACAAGTAGGAGTAAAAAGGAGGAGTTTATTTTTGGGGGGGTTCAGAAGGAGACAGCGCTGTGTAAACCATTGTTCAACTGTGTTAAACACATTTTGGGTAAGGGAGTGAAGTTCAGATATAGATGTGGCTGACCATATAAGTTTGGAATCATCTGCATATTGCATGCATGTAGCTTGGGGGATTGCTAGGTGAAGGTCGTTGATAAATATAGAAAACAGGAGAGGTCCTAATATGGACCCTTGAGGAACACCAATGTTAATGGGCAGATGAGTAGATAGAATGTTATGCCAAAGTACAGCCTGTTGTCTGTTATCTAAGTAGGACTGGAACCGTTTTATAGCTAGTGCATCTAGTGACAGGGATTTGAGGATATTTATAAGTATCTGGTATTTTACCATATTGAATGCCTTGAGACAGATTTATAAACAGTGCAGAGGAAAGCATATTGAGGTTACGGTTTTTGTTAATACAGTCAGTAAAGGAAAGGAGGGCAGTAGTAGTGCTGTGGGAAGGTCTGAAACCATGTTGAGAGTTTGAAAGTAAGTTATTTTGGATTAGGTGGTCTAGCAATTGTCTGGATGCATTTTTCCATGATCTTTGCTAAGGGAGAAAGTAGGGCTATGGGACAGTAATTGGAGAGTTCAATAGAGTTCCCACCCTTGTGAAGGGAGATAATATGGGATACTTTCCAGATTTTTGGGATGCGTCCTTCACTGATGGTTCTATTGATGAGAATGGAAATGGGATAGGCGATGGATTTGGCTGCCTTTTGTAGATATTCAGCGGGTAGTTGGTCTGCTGAAGGAGTGCACGGTTTCAGTTTTTGGATAAGGGTAAGAATATATGTTGTTGGGACTGGTTGGAAGAGAAATGGAGGGGATGAGTTAGAGTTGGATATAGTTAAGTTCTGAGTAGATAACTGACTGGCAAGAGTTTGAATGGCCTCAGTGAAAAAGGTATTAGAGGCATTAGCAGTCTGCTTGGGATTCTTCTGGTCTGTGCCTTGTGGGTTTGGTGTGATGGATTGACCTGGGTGTAATAATTGATTAATAATCGCCCAGAACGTTTGTGGTTTATTATGGTGAGTCTGCTGGAATTGTAGGTAGTAGTTTCTTTTGTGCTTTTTTAGTTTCATTTCTCAGCTGTCTGAAGTTTTGTTGGTCTACTGGGTTTTTAGTTAAACAAGATTTATTGCAGTATTTATTTCTGAGATGGATTTTTTGCCTGGTTTCTTTTGAAAGCCATGGAGCAGATTTAGTTCTCGTTCTAATAGAGCAGGTTGGTGCATGGTGGGCTAGTATGGCTAGGAAGTTAGAATTAAAGTGATTAACAGCTTCCTCCAGTGTAAAGTATTTTAAGGGAGACCAGTTACATGCTCTTAGTTCTCTCTGGAAGGTATCGGGTTTGAAGTTTTTGATTTCTTTGATTTAAGATTTGATTTCAGATTTCAACTTTGATTTCAGAGTCCCCAAATTTATCCTTTTCACTCTTCCAGTCATCCAGCATTCGTGCAGCTAATATTTTCATACCAGTTAACACCTTATGCTTAGTCCTTCAGCTACTGTACAAGATAGTTGAGCCCCCTTTCTGTTAATCCAGTTAACCTGCTGAATAATACCATTCAGTTTACACGTACTGCTTTTATTATACATTAATACCACCTAAGTATGGCCTTTATTTAAAAAAAAAAAAAAAAACCTTCACTAATTACTGCTTGACCTCCCTATAAAAAGGTTGATCTTTTCCCAGGCAACACATCATTTTGTCAAAACCCAAACTATTCTGTCATTTTTAAAATAAATTCAAGTTAGAATATCTTAAGACCATAGCAGAATGGACTGATTAAAACAACACTCAAATACTAAAAAAGAACTGAAGATAAATGTGAATGTGCAGTTGACAAAGACCATTCACTTAAGCTAAATAGTTTGCCTTAACGCCTTAGTGTGAAACGAAGTACCAAGCAAAAATTTAATTTCATCTGTTCATTTTTTGTGATGTTTGCTTTTTGTGTTGTTTAAGCACTTGTTGGTGAGCATGTATGAGAGAGAGAACTACCCTTGAGTCCATGCCAGATTTACTCACGTACACAATTGGCAGTTTTAGATGTTCACCAATCAGCCTGTCGTTTAGGATGTTGGGGGAAACCCATGCAGACTAAAGGAGGCCATCACCTGAAAAACAAGCCAGAAAACCAAGCAGCTTGAGGCAGTACTGTCTTTCCTTGCAAGGAAAAAATAAAGCACATTCCGTAAATGGGATATGTTGGTACCAGGGGTTAGATATCCAGTATATTTTTTTACGGTTATGTCCTCCTGCATTTCATTCATGGCTAATTTGGACATACCCCCTGCAGTACAATGTATTAATGACATCTGATCTCTGGACTTCACATATCGCTTCCTTCCGTTCTCTTGTTAGTTTCCGTATATGCATATCTATGCATGCTACTGCATATGCTTATATGTATGTATACCTTTGTGTTTATATATAAGCATGTATTTGTACAAATGCACAGTTATTGTAAGAGCTCAGTAGTTAATCCTTGGTTGATGTCAGAAATTGACACTGTATTAACTAATACATTTTGTCACCTGATTGTGGGACTGCAACTTCATGAAATGAGTCTTAAGTACTGAAGTGTGTGCCATATTTGATCAGAATTCATAATTTGGTGAACAGTTACAGTGACACACAACTAACGAAAATGGCATGTAGAACATTACCTGTATTGACATGTATGTAGAAAATCATTTGCTTTGATAAATTTCTAAGAAACATGAGGCATTTTGGAAGTTGTCCATTTATGCGTATTAGTATAGCATGTAAATAGGGCGGCCACGGTGGTGCCACGGTTAGCGTTGCCGCCTCACAGCAAGAGGTTCTCTGGTTTGATCCTCGGCTGGGGTGCCTTCTATGCGGAGTCTGCATGTCCTCCCTGTGGTTGTGTGGGTGTCCTCCGGGTGCTCTGGTTTCCTCCCACATCACAAAGACATGCTGTAGGTGGATTGGACACTCCAAATTGGCTCTAGGTGTGAGTGCGTGCGTGCCTTCTAGGGAAGGTTGGGCGCCGAGCTGGCAACTCGACACTGTAAAACTCCACTGCCAGTCATGAGCAGACAGGTGATCCGATGTGGTGACCCCTAACCGGGAAAAAGCCGGAAGAAGAAGTATAGCATGTAAATACCATGTCAAAATGCTAAACAGTTCTGTCTGTAAACATCTTGAACGTTGAAAAGCAGCTAACATTCTTTTCTAAGTAGCCAACTGCATCAAAAGTTTCCCCTGAAATGTGGCAACCTTGGTATAGTTAGACATCACTCATGTGGCATTGCTGTGCATGTGTGTCATTAGTTTTGCTGTGTTAAGGTGATAATGTAGGATATTACAGCCAAAGAAAGATGGTTAGCGTACATGTGTGCTAACAAATTATAGGTACTCCATGTAAGGATGATGTGTTTATCATGTCTGTATAATGATTAATCAATCGCATTTACTTTCTTTATAGTAGCCTATGTTTGGGGATTTCGTAGCCATAATGTTAATAATTTTACATTTCCCTTCTGGATCGTAGTTCATAGAGTACATTATATGCCAAACAAAGGAACAAAACTTTATTTAGAAATACATTGTGATGTCAGTTGCAATTAATGTAAAAAAAAAAATATATATATATATATATATATATATATATATATATAGAGAGAGAGAGAGAGAGAGAGAGAGAAATATATGTATTTCTTTTTTTTTCCCCCCACTACGATGTTTACCTGCTTTGGGATGTCTTTTTTCTTTGTTGGTTGATTTGTTTTAAGTCTTCCCACAAGGTAGCCCATGATAATGTTCGGTAGATTACTAAGTTCCTTTGTGGATTAAGATTTAACTGGGGTGCACTAATGATAAAAATGGTGAAGTAACTCTGTATGTCTTTCGTCTTCTGCTGTTTTGACCTTTGCTGTTTGCACTTGGTCCTTTCATGCTTTAGTGTTTTGCTTAAAGTGGAAATGGTTTAAGAAGCTTTATTGAATTGTGTTATAGTGCTGTATAGAATTTGACTCTGTGGTCATTTGGTGTAACCTTTTCTGCGGTCTGTCTTCATTTTATTTTGATATGCCTTTCCTTTGAGACCACCAAGTACTTGGGGGTACCCCCTGGGTTATTGCCTAGTTGAAGTTTCAGCTGTAGCTCAATGATATCCCAAGAAGGGAAGGCAGATTTTATGTCATGTTTGGTATGTTGACCTTTGCTTATTTCACGGAGGGATCCAATTTGGTTGCTTGAAATTTTACTTAAACCTGAACAAGGTTGAATTATTTTATGCCAGTCTGCATATATTTACTAATGTTATTAGCATTAATGACATGTAATTATGTTGTGTGATGTTTTTCTGTGGTCAGAGCCCTTTGGGATCATATTTTCTTTACTTCATTACTTTTTTTGAATTTTCATTTCATGCCTACATAATGTAAGTGATTTTCTATCTGATGCATTCTGTTGCCAGGTGTATATATTTTTTCCATTGTAACAAAGTTGCTGAGTAACGTAACAGCATTTTTGAGATTTAATCCCGCACCAGGAAACTGTACATTGTGCACACTTCCTTGCTGATCATGTTGATCTTTGCAGTTTATGTATACATAATTATTCGTCCATGTTTCAGAAATACTAAGCATGCTGTTTGGCATCACACGGCTGGTGTGCCGACAGAAGTGATAGTGATGAGGCTCCATCGACTGACCTGAAAAACACTCTTATGTAGTGACATCAGCCTAATTATGGGTTCCCATTACTGTTCCATTACAAGTAATTTTCAAAACTGCTCCAATTTTGAATTTGACTTACATCAGTAGGTGATCCACTGTACAGCTTTAAAGGTCGAAAACAATATTTAGTTACTCAGCAACCCTGCTTACACTGGAAAAAAATTATTATGCCTGGCAAGAAAAGATGACAGCATGATGTAAAACTGTCCAGTGAGCTGCAGCATAAATTATAGCTATGCTGACTGTTTCAGTACATCAGATGCCAGTGTAACACATGGCTGCTTAAGTTGCCAAGACATGTAATGTCTTATTTTGAAGCAGGCTGTAGTGAAGAGTTGTTTCATTTCCTTCCAGAGTGTAGTGTGTGTGGTGGTGGTGGTGGTGGGGGTTGTTCTGCAGAATGGCATGGCACCATTTTAAAACTGCATTCCCTTATCATCCATTTCCCTTGCATTAGTTGCTGAAACACTGTAGGGTATTGGCCACTGCAGTTTTACAGTTTCTTGTAAATGAAAATTGCAAGTCTTGGGGTATGGGCATTAAAAAGTGACTATCTGAGATAATGCAGGTGATTGAATGCACAGCAGAGCTGATTAATGTTTTTTGTAGTTTAATGCTGCAGAGGGATTAACTGACTAATTGATTGTAACTTGTGTCTGAAGGGTTATGTTCCTGCACTTGTTTGTATGTTGCTCATGAAAAAGTGGAATGTTGTAATTTTTGTCAGTGTTATATATGAAGAAGAATAAGAAGAAAGCATTTGTCAAGTTTCAAACTTGATATAGTTAGGGCCTTTTCATTGATGTATTGGTACAGAAATTATTATGCAGTTATAGTATTCCACTACTTTATATTCTGTTACACTGTTTTAACCCTGCTCCTCACTTTTCTTTCATGTTGTGCACAACTACATTAAACAAATATTTTTGTTCAGGCTTCAGTGATTTATTATTCTTTTAATTGGTAACAGTGAAGATGCGTTAGGTCTACCGTCTCCTTTTCCTGCAGTATGCATAATCTGATTAGTTATATCTGTAAAACACAATATTATTATTCCTGCTGGTTTGCTTGTCTTTAATGCCCCCCCCCCTTATGAATATTTAAAATAGTTGCTGTATCACTACAAATGCTTTTATTCCTCCCTTAGCATTCCTCAGCCTGTGGGTGAGAGATGACACATTTAAGTGTTGTTTATTGAACAGACTTGCTCCTCTCTGCTCACTCCTGTCAGCAACGGCTATGTTTTCTACTGCATTCAAATTAATAGTCACACTTTGTTGGAGGTGCAGTCTGCCTATCTGTAAATCTGCAGACACAAACAACATTATAAGGCTGTATTTTTTAACTTATCCTTTACCATGTGTGTTCCTAAGCCAGCACACACTGTTTTACAGTAGTGGTTTATTTATTTAATGTGTTGTTTCCTTAACCTTCCTCCTCCCAAAAAACACTGATATGTAGAGGTACTTTGCAGTATTTAGGCAATGTATTTGATGTTTTCCCCATGTATCCTTTTTCAGATAAATATGTCATTAAACCCTACAGTAACTTGGCACTTTGTCTCTTTGAAGGCTGCAGTCATACAAGCATCCAGTTAATGTTTGGAAAAGGTGTGTAGTGTCTAGGGCTGCAGTGGGCAGTTCTTTTGAGTTCTGAAAAAAAAGCCAGACTTGACTGGTTCATTCTTCTGAAGGACTTCACAGCTGCTGAAGTACAACTTGTGCCATTTTCACATTGGGCATTTGTAGTGCGGCCCTGAAGTTTTCACTAGGTAAAATAGCATACATTCCTGTAAACAAAGGCAGCCAAGAGCTTCATTTTGATTAAGAAAGCATTTTCTTTTCTACGATGTTGCTGGCTGGCTTCCTGAAATATCAGATCATTGGGCGACACTAATGGTATTTAGGTTAGGGGAGCTAACCATGATGCAGTGTCATTTGATCACAGTTTGGACAGAAGGAAACCAGAAAAATTGGAAAAAGTTTAGTTGATGTTTGGGCTCTCAGTGAATGGATGTGTCATGTTTTGGTGTCTCTCTAGACCTACAATCAAGCACTGGGACTGAAGTAAGCTATAAGACATAGTCCTGTGATGGGAATAAAAACAAAAAAATGAACAATAGAACTGGGTGTTATTTCTGTGTGCCTGAACTTTGCAAGGAATATCTACAGCTGGTAAAAAAATTTATCATCACTGAACTTCAGTGGAGACTGGATACGTTTTTGTTTTGACCCCTGTGAAGATTGGGGAAAGATGGGCGAAGGCTGCCAGCCTAGTCAAATAGAATTTGATTCATAATTCTATTATTTGTATAAATAAATATAAAATACAGGCTTGTGTTCTTAAATGAAAGAAAACACTATAAAATGTGAATTTCAAGATTGTTGCAACATTGCCATCTGCTGTAAGGAAAATCAAGCCAAGCATTTCAAATGTTCTTTGAAGTTACAATTATCTAAAAAATGGTGCCGAGGCGTGTGGCTGAACACATTCTTTCTATTGTCTTAACTTAAGGAATAATTGTTAGAGTATACATGTGAAATGTCTTTTATTGTTGTAGTTTCCTGAGCAGGTGTTAGCTTGCTAAATAATGCAGTTTGTTTGCCTGGGAATGCCAGACGTAAGTGTCAAAATGATGTAATGTGAATACTGGGAAAACCTAAGTGTCAAAATGATGTAATTTGGGAGGGCCTTAGCAGAGCTGTTTGTTAGTGTTTTAAAAGTATTGTGAGAGACTGAAAGCATTTGTCTTGGACCATCAACTGCTTGCTCTTTATGTATGTAAGGAAGATTATAGCACTGTGTTTTCTCTTAAGAATAGCTAAAGAGTAGAAAGTTAGATTGTGTTTTTCTTTGACATCAGACCTGTCCTACTGTATTGTTTTAAGTTTCTGTGTGATCTCTGAACTCTTGGGTATCTCTGTGGTGTAGTAGTATTGTCTTGTGTTTTAATTATTTATTATTAAATATTTTAAAAACCTTTACCTGTGACTGGTTTGTGTAGAGACAATTTAGGCTCTAGAGTACATTGCATATTTATAGAGGTTATCGTAATTTAGTAGTCTATAAAGAAGGAAGTAAATTGTGGACTAAGATATATAATAAAGAAGTACAAAACAATATGTATTTGCATTTCTCCAGCATGCATCCAGAATATACCAAGCTAAATATTGTAAGAGGTCAACTAAAATGAATTAGTAACCTGACTAAGAAAGATGAAGATTTTTTAGTGGAAGGAAATAATCTATGTACTAAAATGGTTTGTAGGGGTTACCCAAAAGAATATGTCGACAAAATATATATAGGGAAGAATTGAAATTTAGAGAAGGTGGAACCTATAGTGTTAGTAATAGGTATAGAAAGGAGTTTAACCATAAGACTTCTATGGCCATTCATAATAGTACTGATTCCAAAACTATTAAAAATGTTATCATCAGAAATTGGAGTGTGTTTAGAAACAATGACGAATTATTATCTATAGTAGGTGAGGGACCTAATTTCTTTCAAAAGAGGGCAAAAAGCTTTAAAAATTATTTTCAATCTAAACTCAATTCTAATTGTGAATCACAAGGCAAATGTGGGATGATTAAATGTTTTAATTATAATTTGTACAATTTTTTATATGTTGATAATGAGTATTTAAAAGTGGGACGTATAACTGTTATGTACCAGGATTATTCAATTGCAAAGTGAATAATGTTGTTTGTTTGATTACCTGCCTAGAATGTAATGCTTTTTATGTTGGAAGAATAACCCGAGAATTGTATAAACGAATGTATGAGCATAAATATGCTATTCAGACAGGGGACGAAAGAAATGCTATGTACAAACATGATAAAGTTAAGAAATGTAAAATCAATTATAAATTTATAGTAGTGGAAAAGTTAAAGAATACAGTGTTTATAGCTAACTTAGAAGAAGAATTGGGTTGGTTAGAGTATGCTTGGCAGGTGAAACTAAATGTGTGCTTCCCACCTGGGTTAAACAACAGAGGAATTTACAATGTATTTAAAAAGAAGGAGTTTTAAACATTAATGTATTTAAAGGAAAGGGTTTTAAACATTGATGTTTTAGATGGCTTAGTTTTATGAAATAGAGTATATCTTTAAATATTATGCTTAAAGGTTATCATGTGTTTTGTTGTAATTGTATTTATTAATGAATATGTGTCTAAGTTATTTGTTTGATGAAGTCTCGTGTGAATTTGGTGAGAGACTAAAGTGCTAACCAGTGTTCCACTGCAGCTGTTAAAGTGGTTTTCTTGAGCCTTGCTTCTGCTTTTCTCTTAAGTTTTTGGACTTTTAAGCTTGCTGCTTTAGGTTGTGAATAGTCACATTACCAATTGGATAATAATATTGTACAGTAATAATTGGGCACCCTTTCAAGGGCCTTTGGATAGTTGATAATATTAGCTGGTGGTGGCAGGAATCACTACCATATAGTCTGGGTAAAGAGGCACAGCTGGAGAGTCTGTGTCAGCCTTTCCCAGGAGTGTCTGTGAAGTTGTATAAATGCTTATCTCCAAGTGTGGGTGTGTGTCAGCTACCTGGGCAGGGACACAAAGCATTGGTTGGACAGAGAGGGTACTGAAGGTTAGCTTGCCAGCTAGGCTGAGATCTGGACCCTATAGCTGTGCCAGTGGGGAGTCTTATTGGGGACCTGGAGAGCAAGGGAGCGACCAGCCCTGGACTGATTGTAATCTCTGTGTGCACTTAAGGAAAATTGTACTTTACTGTGTGTATTAGTTATCCTTTCTTCTTCTAGGAGATGACCTCCCTGGTGTTAGTGGTGAGGATTGAGGCTCCTTGATTGCTGGGCCAGGGTACGGTCATCACAAGTGGTGGCATTGGTTGGGTAAGGTCCACTTCGCATACTAATTGGCTTGTAGTGGTGGCAGTGGTTGGGATAAGATATCCTCACAAGTGTTTGGCAGTGGTGTGGGTAGAGTGAATACTGTAGCTTATGTACAGTGATCTCTGGAAGTGTTTTGTACTCTTAAATCAGCCATGCAATGTATACTCAGAGTTCAGATCACTATTGTTTTATTTCTTTTGTTAGCTTAGTTAGTCAGGGTGAGCAGGCATTATGTCAGCACAGGAGTATGGAAAGCTGACAAAGAGCCAGCTGGTGGAAATGTGCCAGGCTAGGGGACTGGTGCATGGAAACCTGACTAAGGCAGACCTGATTGCAGCCTTGGTTACAGCTGCATCAGAAAACAGCATCCAGGAGGACAGTCAGACTGGCAGTGGAGGTACAATATCTTCGGAGAATGGACAGCTCAACCTTTCTGCGAAGGACAATCAGACTGGCAGTGGAGATACAATATCCTCGGAAAATGGACAGCTCAACCTTTCTGCAGTGAACTTAAAAATCCAGCTGGAGCTAAAGAGACTTGAGTTGGACGCCAGGCATTTGGAGATAGAAGCCGAAGAAAAGGAGCATCAGAGGAAGCATGAGAGGGAAATGCTGACTCTTCGCCAAAGTCATGGAGGTAATGGGGAAGGAAGTAACTGGACCCCAGAAGCACAAAAGGTCAGTAAATTTCTTCCACAATTTAAAGGGGATAATTTTGATAGTTTCATTCACATGTTTGAAAGGGTATCCAAACAGTATAGTGTTGAACAAAGGCTCTGGGTATGGTTCCTGACCCCCTTACTCCATGGGAAAGCTGTAACTTGTATATCACAAATGCCTGACTCTGTCTGTTTTGATTATACTGCTGTAAAGAAATGTCTGTTACAATGTTTTAAGCTAACACCTGAAATGTATAGGAAAAGGTTTTGTGAGCATAGACGCAAGGCAGACGAAAATGTATGTGAATATTTTGCTGAGCTGTGCGCTTATTTTCTTAGCTGCGTGAGTGGTTGTCAGGTCACAACTTTTGAAGGGCTGGCAGATCTTTTAGTGAGGGAACAAGCTCTTAGCACTTTGCCTGAGGACATGAAGATCTGGTTAGCTGATAGACAATGTGCTACTTCAGTTGAGTTGGGAAAGAAGGGAGACCTATACCTGGCCAGCAGGGCAGCCCTGCAAAGGAAGGGGACCCCCAGTACTGCTCATGGGTCTAAAGGAATCCATGGTGGGCGGCACAGACTGCCCCAACAGAATCTGCCATTAGCATGGGAAGCCACTAGTCCAGGTACACGTGCAGGACCTAGGGTGAAATGTTTTGAATGCAACCAGTGGAGCCATGTGGCATACAGATGTCCGTGGAGGCAAGGTGGGGAACCAAAGGTGAGGGAGCCAGTAAGTGGGAAAGACAAAATGCCAATAGTGGGTTGTCTTGAGACAACAGGGGTATGGAACTACCATCCTGCAGATGTCCTGAGAGGGAAGGATTTGGATGAGTCAGTACTATGTACTCATGCAGTTACATGCAGTGAGGCTAGGAGACAAGCATGTAAGTCTGGTAGCCTGGGGGAGACCCAGACAGACTGCATACTTGCAGCCAGGGCTGCTGAGGTGGTTACTTCAGGGAGGGAGCTGCTCTGTAGCAGTGAGACTGAAGGTGAGCCACAGCTGCTTGTGGGTATTGATGTTCCCTTGGACAGAGTGACTGCAAGGGCAGAGGTGAGTAGTAGTACCCAGGCTGACAGTGAGGCACCGCTGTCAGAGGATGCCAGACTTCCAGTGGAAGGGGAGCTGGGAAGGGTTACAAGGAGAGAGTTGACAGGCTCAGCTCTCGGACCCTACATTGCAAGGCCTGAGGCAGGTAGCCAGGGAGGCACCTGATTCTCAAGGGAAGGGGGAATCTGTATACTGGGAATGGGAAGATGAAAGATTACAGCAGTTGGTAGTGCCTAGAGCTTACCATCTGGTGCTTCTAGCCATAGCCCATGATATTCCCTTTGCAGGTCATATGGGCATAAAACGTACAAAGAGGCGTATTATGCAAAACTTCTATTGGCCTGGAATTTCCAGAGATGTAGCAGGGTACTGCAGGACCTGTGAGAAGTGCCAAAAGGTATGCAAGTCAGGAGACAAGGTGAGTGCTCCTTTGATGCCTTTGCCTGTGATTAAGGAGCCATTTCAGAGGGTAGCTATGTATATTGTGGGTCCTCTGAGTACCCCAAGTTCCACAGGGAAAAATTATATCCTAGTGGTAGTGGATTATCCTACACGATACCTTGAGGCAGTAGCTTTGTCCTCCATTGAGGTAGAGAAGGTGGCAAATGCTTTGTTAGAGATTTTCAGCAGGGTAGGTTTCCCAAAAGAAATACTGACTGGCCGAGGTGCCAGTTTCATGTCAGACCTCTGCTGGCTTGTCTGTGGAAGTCCTATGGGGTGAAGCACATGAAGACCACCCCCTGCCATCTCCAGACCTAATGGTCTTGTTGAGAGGTTTAACTCTACAATCAAGTCCATGCTACGGGCATTTGCAGATCAGTTTGAGGGAGTGGGACAAATATTTGCACCATCTGTTGTTTGCTTACAGAGAGGTTCCCCAGGAATCCAGAGGTTTTTCACCCTTTGAGTTGCTGTATGGGCATAGGGTAAGGGGACCTCTAGATTTAATTCGAGATGAGTGGGAAGGTGAGTGTGAGTCTCACAAGGAGTCTGTTGTGGCATACATCCTAAACCTCAAGACAAGGCTCAGGGATTTCATGGGTTTGGCCCAGGAGAACCTGGGAGAAGCCTAACAACAGAAAAAGGTGTGGTATGACAAGAATGCTCAAGCTAGAGAATATGCTGTGGGGCAGCAGGTAATGGTTCTCATTCCTGTCAGACACAACAAGCTGCATGCAGCTTGGGAGGGACCCTACAAGGTGGTAAGAAAGGTAAGTAAAGTTAACTACATGGTGGAAGTGCTAGGCAGATTGCAGGGTCACAACGTGTACCATGTTATCATGATGAAACCTTACCATGATAGGGAGGCCCTTGTGCTGAGCATTTGCAGTGGATTGCAGGAGGAGTCTGAGGGAGATCTGGGAACTGATCTCCTCAGTGAGGCTCTGGCTGACACCTTGGTGGAAGGGGTAGCAATATCCCAGCAGCTATCTCCTACCCAGGTTTGAGAAATCCGAACAGTGTTGCAGGAATTTGGGGACATGTTCACTGGGAAACCAGGGATCACCCACCTTCTGCAGCACCAGGTGGATACAGGACCCCAAATGTCTATTAGACAGGCCCCTTATAGGGTGCCAAAGAGAGTCAAACAGACTCTGAGGAAAGAGGTACAGGAGATGTTAGAACTAGGCGTGATTCAAGAGTCCCAACAGTCCTTGGGCCTCATCAATGGTGTTGGTGCCAAAGAAGGATGGCAGCACCAGGTTCTGTGTGGATTACAGGAAATTAAATAGTCACACAGAGTCAGATGCTTATCCCATGTCTAGGGCAGATGAGGCCTTAGAGCAGCTGGGTGGGGCTAAGTGTCTTACAACCATTGATCTTACCAAGGGTTACTGGCAGGTGCCCTTGACTCCCAGTGCTAGAGAGAAGTCAGCCTTTGTGACTCCTTTTGGCTTGTATGAGCTCACAAAGATGCCCTTTGGGATGAAGAATGCCGCGGCAGCTTTCCAGAGGCGGGTGGATAATATCCTAGCAGGAGGGTTTGCCCTTGCTTACCTATATGATATTGCCATCTGTAGCCATTCCTGGCCAGAGCACCTTCAGCATGTCAGGGAGGTGCTGGGGAGACTACAGAGGGCAGGGTTGACCATTAAGCTGATCAGATGTCAGGTGAGTATGGCACAGGTCTCCTACATAGGACATAGAGTGGAGTGTGGTAAGATAAGGCCAGAACCTACCAAAGTGGAAGCTATTCAGGCATGGCCTGTACCTGTTACCAAAAATCAGGTGAGGACATTGTTAGGGACAGCAGGGTAATACAGAAAATTCATCCCCAGTTATAGTACCATAGCTGCTCTCCTCACAGACCTGACAAGGAAGAACAGGCCAGGTAAGGTAGTGTGGACCCCAGCATGTGAGCAGGCATTTCAGAAGCTTAAAGAAGCTTTGGGAGGACCCCCTTTGTTAGCCAGTCCATATTACAGCAAAGAATTTGTTGTGCAGGTGGATGCTTCGAAACATGGGGTGGGGGCTGTACTTAGCCACATTTCTTCAGAGGGGGAAGAGCACCCAGTGGTTTATCTCAGTCATAGGCTCCAACCCAGGGAGGAATGCTATGCAGCTGTAGAAAAGGAATGTCTAGCTATAGTATGGGCATTGCAGAAACTTCAGCCTTATCTGTATGAAAGAAAATTCACTGTAATGACAGATCCACAACCCTCTATCATGGTTAAACAGAGCCAGTCAGCAAAATGCCAAGTTGCTAAGATGGAGCCTGGGGTTGCAAGCATATGACATGTCAGTGCAGCACCGCAGTGGAAGTAGCAATGCCAATGCAGATGGGCTCTCAAGACAGGGAATGGGGTGAGGTACACCCAGCTAGACCTAACCCTCTCAAGCGGTGTTTCTTAAGGGTCACTTGAAAAACTAGCTTGAGATTTTCAGGGGGGAAGAGATGTGAAGATTGGGGAAAGATGGGCAAAGGCTGCTAGCCTAGTCAAATTGAATTTGATACATAATTCTATTATTTGTATAAATAAATGTAAAATACATGCTTGTGTTCTTAAATGAAAGAAAACACTGTAAAATGTGAACTTCAAGATTGTTGCAACATTGCCATCCGCTGTAAGGAAAATCAAGCCAAGCATTTCAAATGTTCTTAGAAGTTACAATTATCTAAAAAATGGTGCTGAGGCGTGTGGCTGAACACATTCTTTCTATTGTCTTAACTTAAGGAATAATTGTTAGAGTATACATGTGAAATGTCTTTTATTGTTTTAGTTTCCTGAGCAGGTGTTAACTTGCTAAATAATGCAGTTTGTTTGTTTGGGAACTTCATACGTCTTCTTCTTTTGGCTTTTCCTGGTTAGGGGTCGCCACAGCAGATCACTTGTCCATTCATGATTGGCAGTGGAGTTTTACAGTGTCGAGTTGCCAGCCTGGCACCCAACCTTCCACAGAAGGCACACACACGCGCACACACTCACACCTAGGGCCAATTTAGAGTGTCCAATCCACCTACAGCATGTCTTTGGGATGTGGGAGGAAACCGGAGCACCCGGAGGAAACCCACATGACCACAGGGAGGACATGCAGACTCCACACAGAAGGCACCCCAGCCGAGGATCAAACCAGAGAACCTCTTGCTGTGAGGTGACAACGCTAACTGCTCAAAATGATGTAATGTGAATCCTAGGAAAACCTAAGTGTCAAAATGATGTAATTTTGGAGGGCCTTAGCAGAGCTGTTTGTTAATGTTTTAAAAACTATTGTTCAGTGAAAGACTGAAAGCATTTGTCTTGGACCATCAACCCCAGCACTGCTTGCTCTTTATGTATGTAAGTACGATTATAGCACTGTGTTTTCTCTTAAGAATAGCTAAAGATTAGAAAGTTAGATTAAGTGTTTTTCTTTGACATCAGACCTGTCCTACTGTATTGATTTAAGTTTCTGTGTGATCTCTGAACGCTTAGATATCTCTGTGGTGTAGTAGTATTGTCTTGTGTTTTAATTATTTATTATTAAATATTTTAAAAACCTTTACCTGTGGCTAGTTTGTGAGAGACAAGTTAGGCTCTAGAGTACGTTGCATATTTATAGAGGTTATCGTAATAGGCCACTCTAATAAGCCTTAAGACTGAATAGTCACATTACCAATTAGATAATAATATTGCACAGTAATAATTGGACACCCTTTCAAGGGCCTTTGGGTAGCTGATAATATTAGCTGGTGGTGGCAGGAATTACTACCATATAGTCTGGGTAAAGGGGCACAGCTGGAGAATCTGTGTCAGCCTTTCCCAGGAGTGTCTGTGAAGTTGTATAAATACTTATCTCAAAGTGTGGGTGTGTGTCAGCTACCTGGGTAGGGACCCGAAGCACTGCTTGGAAGAGAGGATACTGGAGGTTAGCTTGCCAGCTAGTCTGAGATCCGGACCCTGTAGCTGTGCCAGTGTGGAGTCTTATTGGGGACCTGGAGAGCAAGGGAGCAACCAGCCCCAGACTGACTGTGATCTCTGTGTGCACTTAAGGAAAATTGTACTTTACTGTGTATTAGTTATCCTTTCCTCTTCTAGGAGACGACCTCCCTGGTGTTACTGGTGAGGATTGAGGCATATTGATTGCTGGGCCAGGGCACAGTCATCACAACCCTGTCCCTATGTTTGTGTTCAAGACTGAGAAGTAGGAGAAAAGGTACGGGTTGTGTATAGTAGTGCTTTACTCGGGGAAAGTAAATGTGGCTTAGACAAGGCAGACTGATATGCCTTCAGTGTCTCCAAAGCTATATTTTTTGGTACCCAGCACCGTTCAGCTTGTCCATCAGAATGCATGACGCTCTTCCATGCTTCTCATTTTCTCCCCATTGCCACATAATGGGAGGACGTTGACTGGAAAGCAAAGGTTCACACCTTTATTACCTTGGCTGAGAGAATTGTCCATGACTTGGGAAGGAGGTATAGAGCAAAGTCACAGCATTCGTGTCATAGTCGCATCTGCTGGCTGATGCACCAGGGCTTTTTTCTTAAACCCTACTGTCCGGCTGGTGATGTTTGCATTGTTAAGCTTGGGTGGGCAGTGAGGTAAGACTTGAGGATATGCTCACCTCTAATAAGACCCAAGGGGAGATGCACCCACCCCAGTATGCCGCACTCAGAATAGGCACACTCATTCTCCTTAGCATTTTTATCTGATACCCGAGTCACTAATTGAGCCAAGCTCACCTGGGCCATAGTCAGAGCTTTATCTCTGGCTAATTCAGAAGTACATTTTTGTGATTTAAAATTGTAAAACTACTGAAGTAGATGAAAACATGTGGCATGTAGACCTGCCCTGTTCCCTGCAGTAATCTTGAAAAGCTCCTGGAAGATTGACTGAGGCTAATTATATCCTATGCCTTCCAGAATACAGCAGGTGAAATGTGCAGAAAAAAGACAAGGCAAGGCTAAATCCTTTTATTAGCGTCTTCAAAGATTTTTGAAAACTTACTCTGAGGGAAGGAAGTTAGCCAGGCATAACTGCTCCTTCTGTGCAGTAAAATATAGTGGATGAAAACTCTGATTAGTTAAGTAGACATAGAAGAACAGCTGTATGTGTAAATTACACTTTTACTTGCACTGTTCTGCAGTATACTGTTTGTGAAGTCAGTAGGAGGGTGTCATCTAGACATAGCCTCTATATTTGTATTAAAAGTATATTAAGTGGAAAGAGCAGTAATTAGAAAAGTTGTGGAAGTCTTTGCAGCAGCACGCTTTGTGAAGTTATTTGGGGGGGGGGTTAGCACAGAAAGGCTTAATATCCTTGCCCCCCCCACAATGCAGTGAGGTGTTCCCCAGCCACTGCAGATGTACTGGATATCGTGGATAGTAAAATGATAACAGGAAGGAAAAAGCCATGTGCTTGTGTCTCCATGTGTATGGCCTACCATGTACATCGAATTAATAGAAACTGGTGTAGCATTGTGTCATTTAATCACTGGAGATGGCATCAGCCAATAAACAGCAACCTCTCCATTCTGATTGTACATTAAGTTGATTGTTTGAGGTTTTTTGAGTGTGAAAACTACCACTGTGAGCTAAATGCACTTCTGGGCTAATAAACAGCTTGAGCTTCTCCTGTCTGAATGGTCTGGATGCTCTTAAAGTGGGAAGCAGTTCCAGGAGGAGTGTTTTAAGTACTTTTGTGAGCAATCAATGTAACAGTCTTTGTTGTTTGAGTTGGTAAAGGAAGACTTTGAGAGTTCTTGAAGCATGATGCAAATTAGTTTATTCACTGTTTGGAATCTTACGGATGGGGAGCTGCAGTGGATTAAGTACCCTTCCTAATGCTAGGTGTCATGAAACCCCTGTGACTAATTTGGCAGCAGTATTAACAGCAAGTAACAAGACCCTTTCTGAAAAGGAGGAGGCAACATAAAGTGCGTGTTCTTTGACCAATAATTTTCAGTTTAACAAAATAGCCCTGCTATTTCAACTTTATTAAGATCGGGGACGATATCCGACTGCAAGTTTACATTTTGTTATTAAACATTTGGAATTAGCTCAGAACTGCTGCGAGTCATTTTACTTTTATCCAGTAGGCTGTTTCTGTGGGAGACCGTACCAGAAAGTAGGTCTTTGGCACTCATTCCTGCAAGGATAAGTGCGTACATGTTGATGTGCACAGTGCCAGTTCTGAAATGTGACTTGGGTGACTGGAAGGGCTGAATGAGGTGCTGAAACAAATCCGGTATTTGCTGTATAGCAAGTGAAACTGCTATCAGTATTAGTAGTTTGCAGTATTACTAGTGTTCACTTGTTGTACTTTAATTATATCAGGTCTTCAGGTGGCTTATATAGCTGATGTACCAATTTCAGCCAGTCCTTTTCTGCATTTTATTAGTCTCACTTTTTAGCCTTTAGTACAGAGTTTATGTTTTGAAAAACACACCATTGGGTCAGTCCTTGTTAAGCCAGTTCTCCAACCTCCAGAATAGTACATCTTGGCTGCAGTATTTGTTACTGGTACTGCTGTGTGTGTGTGTGTGTGTGTGTGTGTGTGTGTGTGTGTGTGTGTGTGTGTGTGTAAACTTCTATTCCTCCAATTGCAAATTTGATACATTGAATGTGAATCTATGACAGGAACATCATATTTTCATAGCCAGTGACTTGATGGTTACAGAAGCGAGCCTGGAGAGTAGAAGTAAGTAAAACAAATTATTATGACTGCTGTGGTTCATTTGACAGAGGTCTTACCATGTAAGCTGTGCCTCCTGACTCATCAGATTTTGCACACCGTTATACAAGGCAGCTGCATGGCTATTACAGCTCAGTCAGGTCTGTCTGTGAAATTTTGTAATTGTAGAGGGAATACATTATCATTATATATACTGTTATTGTTTGATACTTTTACTTGGCAATGTTGAGAGGCGACTCACAGAAACAGAATTACATTTCCACCATGCATGACAGTTTTATAGTAGACTTTTCATAGACTCTTTGTAGATTAACAGTGAGAATTGCTTGCACTGCTATAATAGAGAAATCATAGAAATGACTGACCAGGCAAGATACATTCATGAAAATGAAAGTGCCAGAAACACAGCACAGGATGTTTCTGGCCAAGTGTAGGAGCATGCCGAGTCTCTGTCTGTAGTTTCAAGCACCTAGTTTTTTTGTGGCTGAGTGACAGCAGCTTCATTTGCAAGTACCGTAGTGTGTGTATGTAGTGACTTCAGCCATAAACTGTAGAGTTTTTTGCTGTCACTTTTTCATTCTCTGACCAGTTAATTCAGAAATATGGCATGCTCCAGTCTGATGTGCAGAGTGTTTTGCTTAAGATGTCTTCAGGTGTGCAGTACAAATGAGGAAAGAGAAAAAGAAAGGCTAGTTAGTGTTTCAGTCCTGATGTAGAGTTTTTCTCGCATACTGTGCTGTCCTTACTGAGTTGTGACACATCAAATCCAAAACCACTGCACCAGGTAAAGTATGATTCCCGTTCCAGTAGAATACAGCAAAAAGATCAAACAGGCAAATGACCAGCATGGCATAAAATGGGATACATTTATTTAATAAACAAAAATAAAAGAGAGAGGAAGCGCTTTCGCATAGTACATTTATGCTTCATTAGACATAACCAAGACAATTAACTATTCACTTTTTAAAAGTAGCAGCATCCAGTCCTAACCAAAATTCAGTTAAACAATTAATTATCCATCCCACCAGGAAGATCGAGTGTGCATATACCACAAACACTGGATATAATAAATTCAGGCTTAAAACTGTGAACCAGTTCATTTCATACATAAATGTAATTAAAAACAAAATTACCCAATTCACGAGAGGCTTTCAAACTTTAAAGCTTAAATTAGTATCGCTTTGCTAATGAACACGCACATCTCACCCATAGCTAAGTCTTCCTCAAAAATATTGCTAAGCTAGCAAAACTGTATACACTCTAAGCTTAATTGTTTGTTTGTGTCTTTCGGCTTTTCCCAGTTAGGGTTCGCCACAGCGGAACTCCGGTCCGCTAATGATTGGCAGTTGATTTTTACGTACCGGCTTGCCAGGCCTGACACACAACCTTCAACGAAGGCATGCCCATTCACGCATGTCTCCACGCAGAAGATGCTCTAGCTGAGAATCGAACCGGACAGCTCTAAGCTTAATACCGCTCTCAAAAAAACTAAAAAATACAGATGCCTAAAAATATGGCTCCATTTTTTCTCAAACCTTTTTTAAGAGATAGGAAGTTGAAGTTTTGTCATTAATGTTATGCTGTACGATGTTTATATTATGTTATATATCCGGTTTATATTTTTATATAACTCTGTGTGATAGGTTAATTATGACAGGTTTTTGTCTTGTATACATTTTTTGAAACATTTTTGTGAGATTTAGTGCATTATATGATGTGTGGATACAGGAGCCGTATGAATTTTAGACTTCTGTATTTTTAGTTTTTTGAAAGCAGTATTAAGTACATTATTAAATATTGTATATATTCTACGTTGTATGCTGCCTTTTATAAGTGTCTTTAGTATACATAAATATTTTTATTTATTTTTTTTACTATTTATTTTCTGTTTTTTTTTTGTAACTGATGATTCACTAGCGTGCCTTTGGACATGCTAGGTCTTATTGTATCTGCTATCTTATTCTTTTTTAGCTTAGATTATACACTGTTTTGGTAGCTTAGAAATATTTTTGAGCGAGTGAAAACCCACAAGACTTAGCTATGTGTGAGATGTGCGTGTTCATGAGCACAATGATACTATTTTAAGCTTTAAAGTTTTAAAGCCTCTTGTGAGTAAGGTAACTTTGTTTTTAATTACATTTATGTATGAAATTAATTGGTTCACAGTTTTAAGCCTGAATTTATTATAAATGGATACGCATTATCCAGCGTTTTTGGTATGTGCACATTCAATGTTCCTGGTGGGATGTTAGTTTTTTATAAGCGTTTTTAATATATACACATTTTTTTATTTTTTGTTCTCTGTACTTGATACTCTATCAGCGTGCTTTTGGACACACTAGGTTTTAGTGTAACTGCTTTATGTTCATATTCTGTTTAGCTTAGATTGTATACTGTTGTGGTAAATGAGCAACATTTCCGAGCGAGCGAAAACTCAGTCTGTAGCCTCCAGTCCAAATGTCTTCTTGGCCTCTTCCCATTCTACTACCTTTCCCTCTCTATTTGTTCTTAGTACCTTGGTTCCTTTGCCAGATTTCTCCAGTAAATTCCAGCCCCTCCTTTCTATTCTTTGTACCCTAATTGCAGTCATCACTATTGGCAGAATCTCCTTTCTCCATTTCCATGTTTGCTTAGTTCTTTGTATACTTTCTGTATGACTGCTATTCTACATAAATATCTTTGTTCAAAATCCCACCTTTTCCTTGTTTTTTGAATTACCCCCTGCTTTCATCATCATCCATTTCCACTTTGAATTTTAGCATTTTGCTTATGTTATGTATAACAGAATTCATTGTGTAGCTCAAAAAATCTGTACAAATCCAGAACTCCTAAACCACCTATTAGAAGGGTCAGCTTATCCCACTTGACTGTTACCCTCTTACCAGATAAAATTCACCAGCTGTTTATTAATTACTACCAGTAGCTACTTCTCTAGTTGATAAAACATGCCTGATCTGTGTATAAAACTAAAGGTATTAAAAACATTTTACTTGCTTATATCTTTCAAGAGCTTCCAGTTTCTCTGATTTTGTATTTTCTTTTGTTTATTCTCTTCCCCCGTATCCTTAGCTGCTATAACAGAATCCTTTTTAACCCATACTCCAAAATACTTCATTTTATCATGTCACAGTAATTATGGGTATTGCTGAACCAGTTCATGTGTGGGAATAAAGGTTACAGCTATAACTATTAATGTTATGTAGTCCAATCTCACCTACATTCTTACCCATGGGTTTGGAGCCGAATGTCAGCACCGACTCGGCCATACTTTTTAGCTCAAAGTCTTTCTGTTGGCTGGGCTAAGATGGTATCCCATGCTGCACTGCTCTCTATCCCCAGATCTCGTTTGCCATGCGTGTAGCTCAGACGTGGACTCGCTCTTGGCTGTGGCTAAGTACCCTTTTTCTTATAGCAGAGAAGTTTTTGCAAAAAAGCTATTTTAATAGCTATTGTGTGTGTTCTTGACTGTATTGTGGAAAAGTTGTGTTTTCTTTATTGCGTATTCTGTGGTATCCCACTAGCTGTTTCCAATGGGCTAGGTCTGTTTCAGTTAGAGGACCTAGTCTGTCCCCTTGCTTTCCTTGTGTGCTAAAGTCTTCCCTTGGACTAAAACCATTTAAATTAGAGAAATTAGTCCTCCCCCCTTGTATTTGTGTCTAAGGATCGTTTGAGTTGGAGATCTTTGTGATGTTCTGTCTGTTGTTTGGCTTGTTCCCGCGCTTGTGGCTGTTTGACCGTTGCTCTAATTTTCAGTTAGTTACTTGCTGTTGGTTAACTATGTCCAAAGATACTAAGGAGCATAAGCCCTTGGGCTTCAAGAAGTGCTCCAAGTGCAGTTATAAAATGTCCATTACTGATGGACACTCTGTTTGTGTGTACTGTCTGGGATCGATTCATCTCCAGGAATCGTGTAGTTTCTGTCATGCCTTTAGCCCGCTTGTTCTTCAGGAAAGGAAGAACAAATTGATTTTAAAGGGACTTCTGAAACCCTCCTTCGAGGAGGGTCTGGAGAGTGCTTCCAGCTCTAAGGCAAAATCTTCCAAAGCAAAAAAGCGATCTCCGGCTCCATCAGTCTCCTCGGAGCCACCGGAGAAAATAGCAGTCTTCATCGACATCCTCGGCTCCTTTGTCCTCGGGGCCGCAGGAAGTGTCATTGGTCATGGAACCTGCTTCGGTTCCAATTTTCTTGGAGCCTGTTCGGAGCCAGTTGCCTAGCATTAGGCTGGTATCCCCTCCTCGCAGGTCCCTTTCAGAGAGGAGGTCTCGATCTCCTTCCCTATCCTCCAAATCTTCCAGGACCTTATCAGATATGGACGTCGATAGAGTGGTGCAGAGACTTCTTCAAGTCACCGGTACTGGCTAAATTGTTCTCGGCGCCGACCCAGTCTGCTCTGGAGCCGGTCCCTCAGCCTACATCGATACTTCCTCTTCTGAGCACATCTCAGCTTTAGGAGCCGGAGTGCTCAGCTCAGTGTGATTTCCCTAGGTCAGTTCCAACAGCACCTCCTGGCTTATCAGTTCCGACGTCAGCTCCAACCCCGTCAGTGCCGTCCACGGGGCTCAGGACTCAGGATTCATTGGTCGGATCTGAGGGAGAGGCTTCGTGACACCTCTCGGCTCCTAGTCTCCCTCTCGGCACTTCAGTGCAGGGAAGCCTGACTCCTGTCTTGGCTTCGGAGGCTGGTCGTTCTTCTGATCCGGGAGGACCAGCCTTCGAGGCCATGCAGAGCGTGCTGGCCAGGTCGTCAGCGGCATCATATGGGTCGGTCACTCTGTCCTCTACAACACCGGTGCAGGTCTCTGATCGCCATCTATCTCTGGATAGCGGAGCCCCAAGGCCTCAGGGTACCCCCATGAGTGGTCCCCGTATTTCTGAGGGCCCCTCAGAGTTTTTGCCTGAGGAGCCACCCAGAAAGAAAACGTGCAAGAGGAAGCACATAGATTCCCAGGATGAGTCTCTCACAACAGACACCAACCTCGAGGAATCGGAGGGGTCCCCTGAGTCATCCTCTGAGGATGTTTCTTTCTCTGACATCCTAGAGATTTCAAGGCAAAGAGGTGACTGGCCATCCAATGCCCCCTCTGAGGAGGAATCTGTCTTTCTGAAGGCCTTTGGTGCTCAGCCCACCGCCTCCTGGGTATCTCCACCCTTCGACAAGCTTCTGGATTTGGTTTGTCGAAGGGTGTGGGAAACCCCTGACTCTGTGGAACCAGTCCCCAGGAGACCCAATAAATTTTTGTCTTCTCCTCCTGATAAGGAATTTCTATCCAAGGGAGTCCCTGTGGATGCCATCGTGGTGGCAGCTGCCATCCAGAAGGAATTAGCTGGGACTTCTTCCACCGTCCATCCCCCTAACAAGGAGCCTAGGACTGTGGACCGGTACGGGAAGCATATGTTTTCTTCAGCGACCTTTACTTTACGGTCACTGAATTACTTGTCACACTTTACACGGCTCCAGAGTGATCTCCTAAAGGAGCTTGGAGATACTCTCATGGGTAACGTTTCTGAGGCAGTGGCCCAGAAGGTCAATGCTCAGATGTCTACCCTCACTTCTATTGCAAACTCCTCCATGAGGCTAATCTCCTACGGCTAATCTCCTACGCAGCTGAGGGAGCGAGTAGGGCAGCAAGTTCAGGAGTTGCTCTTAGGAGGCAGGCCTGGATGGTCATTTCGCGGAGGCCTTCAAGTCTTCATTCACCGATGCCCCGTTTGATGGTTCCTCTTTGTTCGGAACCAAGGTGAAAGACACTCTCACTAGGTGCAAGCAGGAGGGAAAAACTCTGTCTGCCATAGGAGTCTGTCTTTCCCTTCCCTCTAGGCCTTATCCTAAGGCCCAGAGGGGTGGAAAAATGTGATTCAAGAAATCACAGAGGTTTTTTCCCGGTGCACAAGGTGAGCCCCCCTCCAGAGGCAGGGGAAGGGGTGGTTATTCAGGAAGATGCTGCCCTAGGGGCAGAGGAGGCCCTCGCAACTCTGGAGACAGCGATTCCTTTCGTGGTTCTCCCTACCGCCGCTCCTGATGGGAGGCCCGACTGTGTGTTTCCGGAGCCAGTCGGGGGTCGAATCTCATTATATTCGGAGGCCTGGCAAGATATCACCCAGGACCAATGGGTTCTGCGAATAATTTCCGGAGGATATGTCATTCCCTTCTCATCAAATCCCCCTCCAATCAAGAAAATCCCGGATGTTCCACCCAGTCAAAGGGATTACGCAACTTCAGAAGTTTCAAAGCTGCTAGAAAAAGGAGCCATCCAACATGTCTCCTCAGACCAGATCGGATTAGGGACTTACTCCAGATTCTTTTTGGTGCCGAAAAGGACAGGGGACCTGAGACCCATTTTGGATCTCAGCCGATTGAACACCCACGTGCAAAAGTCCAAGTTCCGAATGGTCACGTTGCAGTCTATTCTCCCATTGTTGGGAAAAGAAGTGTGGATGTGCTCCATCGACCTCATGGATGCTTACTACCACATAAAGATGGACAGGGCATCCAGAAGTCACCTACGCTTCCAGCTGGGAGACAGTCACTTTCAGTTTCGACCCCTGTCCTTTGGTCTCACCACATCCCCCAGGGTGTTTACCAAATGCATGGCAGTGGTGACTGCTCACTTGAGACGTCAGGGATTCACATACCTGGACGACTGGCTCCTTACTGCCATCACCAGGCATCTACTACTTCAGACCAGGGACGCTACTATCAACCTATGTCAACAGTTGAGCATCACATTGAACTGGGAAAAATCTGCCTTGCTGCCCTCACAGCGTCTCACTTTTATAGGCGGCAAATTAGACACCGTCCTCATGTGGGCGTTTCTACTACAGGAAAGAATCAGAGTCCTACAACAACAGGTTTACGCCTTGCTTCCTCTGAGAAGAGTTAAGGCAAGATGTGTCCTGCAATTGTTGGGGACAATGGCTGCTAAGATTGTTAGTCCCTCTGGCAAGGTTACGTAAGACGCTCCTTCAGCGGCTACTCTTTGCCCAGTGGTCTCTTTAATGTCTTCCACTTTCTCACCCTATTCTACTCACAGACAGGTGCAAACAGGTTCTCAGTTGGTGGCTTTGCACCAATAACCTCAATGCGAGAAAGCCCTTCGTTCCTGCGCCCCCGGTTGCCATGGTGACCTCGGATGCCTCCCAGATGGGGTGGGGGGCATTGTCTAGGTAGGACAGTCCAAGGCACGTGGCAAGAGCACGAGATGCATCTGCATATCAATGTCCTGGAGATGAGAGCTGTGCTACTAGCGTTGCAAGCACTTCAGAGTTTTCTTCCTCTCGGGACTATTGCAGTCCACTCAGACAATATGTCAGTGGTGCGGTATCTGAGCAAGCAGGGAGGAACCAAGTCATATCCCCTTTGCAGAGAGGCCATGCAAGTGTGGCAGTGGGCAGTGTCTTCCCAACGTTTTCTGGTAGCAACGCACTTTCTGGGGAAGTCCAATGTGATCGCAGACAGGCTAAGCAGAGCTATTCTGATGCCTTACTTGTGGTCCCAGAACTGTCAAGTTGCGGAGCAGATCTTCCACAGGTGGGGTCAGCCTTGCTGCGACCTTTTTGCCAGCCCCCTCAGTGCCAAATGCAGCAGCTACTTCACCTTTATCCCCCCTCAGGGGGAGTCACCCAGGGACATGCTATTCCACGATTAGCCCTCCGGTCTACTATATGCCTTCCCTCCGGTTCCCTTGCTGTCAAAGGTTATTCAGAAAGCGCAATCCTTGAGAAGCAAAATGATTCTGATTGCCCCACACTGGCCTTGTCAGATTTGGTTCCCCTTTTTCCATCCCTGTCTCATGGACGCTCCTTGGATTCTGGACCCACTACCAGACTTACTGACTCACATGTCAGGGCAGCTCCATCCCACTCTTCGGACCCTCCGGTTGACAGCTTGGCTACTCCACTTCTTTCATTAGAGAGACAAAAACTGCAACGAACCACCATGAAGTAAAATGTAGAATTTAATGTCATTAGTTAGGCTTCACCAATTTTCACCGCAGGTGGTTCATATTCTATCTTCCTGTCATAAGCCTTTGACCAGGAAGATTTATTACAGCAAATGGAAGAGGTTTTCAATCTGGGCACATGCCAAAAAGATTGACCCTTACACAGCTCCAATTTCGTCTGTATTGGAGTTCCTGTCTATGCTTTTTAACCAGGGTTCAGCGGCCGCAACCATTAAAGTCCAGTTGGCGGCGATCTCTACCTTTCATGTCACAGACAAACCTAGTCTGATGGCACATAGACTCTGTAAGGCTTTCCTGAAGGGCACTTTGTTACTTCGTCCTCCGGTCTCGGAACCTGTTATGTCTTGGGACTTAAACTTTTTTCTACAGGGTCTTACTTCACCCCCCTTTGAGCCTGCAGCCACCTGTGATTTAAAATTCTTAACTTGGAAGACTGTCTTTTTGGTAGCCATCACGCCAACCAGATGCATTTCGGAGCTACAAGCTTTATCAATCAAAAACCCCCTTATTTGATTTTTCATAAGGACAGGGTTTCTCTCAGGCCGAATCCCTCCTTTCTTCCCAAAGTAGTGTCAGTTAGTAACCTTAACCAATCTATTGAATTGCCAGTGTTTTTTCCTCAGTTCTCAAACAAGGCAGAATTCAAATTTCATCAGTTGGATGTGCACAGGCAATTATGTTTTTACTTGCACAGAACGAAAGACCTCAGAAAATCTTATCAGTTGTTTGTTTCATTTTCAGAAAACAGAATTGGGTCTCCTGTTTCCAAAGTCACGTTGTCCAGGTGGATTTCCAGTTGTATTTCTTTCATTTATACCTCAGGGGGAAAAGATTTACCTTTCCGGGTGAAGGCTCACTCTACCCGGTCTGTATCTACATCTACAGCTTTTCAGGCCAGATTGTCTATGGATGATATTTGTGCTGCGGCTGCTTGGGCATCTCCTCACACCTTTGTTACTGTTAGTTGTGGTATTTAGAGGCAGGTCTTCCTTTGGTTCCACAGTGCTCAGGAGTATTTTCCACTGAGCCTCCCAGGATTTAGGTGCTGGGGACGCTGTCCCACGGGTAGGCGAGATTGGAATACATAACATCAAGAAGTTATGTACTCACCATAACGTTCGATGTATGTAGTCCATCTCACCTAACATTCTTACTTACCCCCCCTCCTTCCCCCGTCCTGGAGGATTTGGAGGTTAGGCCTGGTTTCAGAGTTCCCTTCATTCTTGGTTTGTTTTTCCTTTCCTTAGGTGTTGTTATGCATGGAGAATGAGTGCTAGTGCTCGCAGCAAACTAGATCTGGGGATAGAGAGCAGTGCAGCATGGGATAAAATCTTAGCCCAGCCAATAGAAAGACTTTGAGCTAAAAAGTATGGCCGAGTCAGAGACGACATTCGGCTCCGAACCCACGGGTAAGAATGTGAGGTGAGAAGGACACTACATACATCGAACGTTATGGTGAGTACATAACTTCTTGTTTTATCTTCATTATTTCTATATCCCGAAAAAATACTGAAATGTATCAGAATGTTCCACAACACTGAAATATCCTTTTCTGGTTCCATCAGGTACAAAATATGGTCTGCAAATAAGGCCAACTTTTCTTGACTACCATACCAATTACATCCCTGAATTGCAGAGTTATTTATTTTCTTGTACAGTGGTTCTAGATACAACACAAATAACAAAGGGTAAATAGGACACTCCTGCCTGGTTTCTCTGTTCAGATACAACATATCAGAGAGGAACCCTCCCACTTTGATTTTTGCCTTCGATCCCTCATATATAGTTTCTTAGGCGAGTAGTAGGCTAACTGCCCTGAAGGGCCATTTTAAGCCAAGCCAAAACTCCTAAGGTCAGAATCAAACCCACTCCCTTCTGTCCATGAGGCGAAGAGCTCAATCATTATGCCAATCCCAATATACTTTAATGGGATTAGAACTCGCGCCATGTGCTTTACAAGGTCAAAACTCTACCCCATTAAACCCAAAAACACGAACCATAAGCCAATGAACAACACAACCAAGGCGATGATGAACAGAATCAGGCAACTGGATATTGAAAAAACTTTTGTTTAATCCCAACAGTAATCAAACGAATAAATACAGACAAAATCCACTTCCAATAGCGTGTCTGTATTTATTCGTTTGATTACTGTTGGGATAACGTTATTGGAATTAAAAAATACTTACAGATTATCAGTTTCTTCCCTCCTAGCTTGCAAACATCCATTGAAATGCCATCTGTTCCTGGAGACTTTCCTGTAGATTGGTTATACATCACTATTTTTATCTCATCTATTCCTGTCTTAACTGTTACTTGTTGAGTGTCCTCTGTGTCTAACCTTGGCAGTTAGAAGTCTTCCATAAACATTTCCATTTGTACTTTTCTTTGATTTCTCCGCATCTCTGTTTTATATAGATTTTCATAAAATTTCTGAAATATGTCTAATACCGCTACAGGATCTCTGATTATTTTTCTTGTTATAGGCTCCCTAAATTTGGCAACAACCTTTTCTGCTTTCTATTCCCTAAGCCATTGTGCCAAATGTTTTTGTGCTATGGGGTTAAGTAGCTTTTCAGCATTATTTCTAAACTCATGCATGTTATACAGGTACTTCCTTATTTTCTCAATAGTACTCTGCAGTTGTGCCTCTTCTTGATCTGTGAGATTCCCCTTATTCTTCAGTACTTTTACCTTTGCCAAACCCTCTAAATATTTTTGTCACTTATTAACAATATTGCTTTTTCTTTTATTTCTACACTGTTTTTAAACTCCACTTTCATTGTATCCCACTCATTAGCTACAACTTCTGGAGTATTTTCTATTTTCCCTAACAACTCTGGAATAATTTCCATTACTCATTCTTTAAATTCCTCTCATTTTAACAAGTTGGTGGGGAAGTGCCAGTGTCTCATCTTTACTTCATTACCCTGCATTTTTACCCTCATAATTAATGGGATAGCAATATGAAATAGTTACTGGCTGTGTCTCAACATTCTCACTTTAATGCATGTGTTCCGGTGAAATATAATTTCTGTGTAGTCTAGCCAAGTTATTGTACCTTGAGGAATAATATGTAAATTCCCCGAGTTCCTACTACTAAATTCATGTCTTCAATATGAAATAAATTTGTTCATAGGTGTGTACTAGGCTAATGGCCCTGGAGCCTTTACAAGCCTAGACCATAGGATTACCCTGGCATCATGCCACCCGACCTTAGTTCCTAGTGTCTCTGTTGAGTAGAGCCACTGGAGTGATCCCTGGGGTGAATTTTCTAATTCCCATCCACTCATCAAGATTTCTTTTGAAGAGGGCCAGTGAGGTGTTCTGCTTGACATGTATGGGAAGTCTATTCTATAGCATGGGCAGTCTCTGGGTTATGAACCTGTCACTCCAGCATGTTCTGTTGATTGTGGTAATGAGGTTGAGGTTTCTGGAGCGTGTGGTGCGGAGGGATTGGGATTTCTTTAGATGTGGCATTTCTAACACAGCTGGGTCAGACATGCCTTTGTAAGTCAAGCAGTGATTGCCTCTAAGTAGTTTTTCTGAGTCTGTCCAAATAGGACAAGTGTTTAAGGCTTAGGATTCTCTTTGTGAGGTACTTTTGTGGCCTCTCCAGTTGTTGCAGGTGTCTAGTGAGGAACATGTCAAATGGGGCATTGTACTCGATGATTGGCCTAATGAGGGAAGAGTAGAGGGAGACAATGACCTCTTTCTTCCTGGGTGCAAAACTCTTAGTAATGAGATGTGCCACATAGAAGGACTTTCTGACCACAGTGGCAACGTGGTGGTCAAAAGAGAGGTTGCTGTCAACCTGTGTTCCCAGATCTCTTAATTCCTTCTGTGTTCAGTGGACTACCGTCAGTGTGATAATTCAAGGGAACCAGGTTTTTCCCAAGGGGATGACAACACATTTCTTCGTATTGAGCTTAAAGCCATGGTTCTGACACCAGTCGGTGTCATTGAGGCCTTTCTGTAGGATGTCAGCATCACTTGGGCAGTTAATAATAGCTCCCAACTTCCAATTGTCTGCAAACTTTGTCAGCCAGCATCCCTTTGTGTTGGCCTGGACTTAAGAGAAGCAGATATCAAACAGGAGAGGACCCAGGACCGAACCCTGTGGGACTCCACCTGTGACTAGTCAGCAGTATGACTTGGAGTCAGTTACTTTCACACTGTGGGTTCTATCTGTGAGCCAGTTTGCAACCCACCTAGTGATATAGGGGTTGATGCCTAGCTTAGTGAGTTTTTCTATGATTCCTGAGTGGGAATGGTATCAAAGGCCTTGGCCAGATCAAGGTAGGCTGTATGAACCACATTACCTTCATCCACAGCTCTAGTGACTGACTCTAAGAAGTCGACCAAGTTGAGCAGGCATGATCTACCCTTCACAAAACCAAACTGTGTAGGATCCAGAGTTTGGAGATTCCCTGTATCCTTGTTTATTAGGTCCATGATGATGCATTCCATAGCTTTGCATATCAGACTTGTCAGGCTAATTGGGCAATTATTCCCGGGGTCTGTAGTCGCTCATCCTTTGTGGAGAGGGATGACTGTAGCAGTGCGTCATTCAGTAAGGACAAAGCCTGAGGTGAGGCTGTGATTGAACAGGGCACACAGGTGATGTGCCAGTTCACACTGTAGTTCATGTAGAACACAGCCAGTGATATTGTCAGGTCCCATAGAAGCTGTATTCTTGGCCTTGGACAGTGCTATTTTAACGTGTGCAGCAGTAATACTGGGTGCCTGGCAATCTACTGGTATTGTGATTGGTCCTTAGGGGGCAGGGGTAAAGTTAGCACTGAATCTGTCGACCAGTATATTGGCAATATCTGTTGGCTCGGTATAGGAGGTATCATTGTGCAGTAGCTCAGAGCAAATCTGGGTATTGCCGTGGAGATTCTTTACATAACTATAGAAGTCCTTGTGGTTGTTTTTACTATCTGCTGCAATTCTTAGGGGTCTCAACCTTTTGTTGAGGCTGATAAGGGAGTTTTTCCAGGGTTGGGACTTCGCCTTATTCCGCATCAGTTTCCTCCTCCTGTTGTAGAGTTTGCTTATGGCAGGAGACCACCAGATTGGCTTCCTTTTTTTTGAGGAGAGCATCTTGGTTCTATTGGGTATGGCAAGATCCATGCATTTGTGTACATGTTCATACAGTGCATTGGTGTATGATTCGTCGGTCATGCAACTATTCTCCATTTGCATGGGTGCCTTGAAGTTAGCCACCTCTATTTTTAGGAGCCCAAAGTTAGATTTAGAGAAGTTTTTCATGGTGGTTACCTTTGTGGGGAGGTGGGGGTTCAAAGGGGTGTGGATTTCCAAGGTGATTAGTTTGTGGTCGGATCTAACCAGGGAGGAGTGGAGTATTGGTGTAGAGATATGGCCGCCCATGTTAGAAATGACCAGGTCAAGGATGTTGCTACCTGGAGTGGGGATAAGAACAAGCTAGTCCAGAGCATTGGAATTAATGAATTCCAGAAAGCATTGGGCAATTGTATTGTTACATGAGTAGTTTTCCCAGTTAGTGGAGGGGTAGTTGAAGTCGCCCAGTATGAGAGTGTTAGGTTGGACCCTAATATTCTCTGGGGTGCTTAGGAACATGGAGTGTGAGTCTTGGGACATGGTTGGGGACCTATAGCAGGCCACAACCTGAATCATCGTCTTACCCAATGTTAACTGCAGCTGAAGTATCTCAGATGTGTTATGTTGGGCTACCACTCTGGAGGTGTGCGCATCCTTTATGAATATGGAAACACCACCGCCTTTGGAGCTTCAGTCCAAGTTCTGGGGCTGAAAGGTGTGGAATGAGTTGTAGCCTGGTAGTGCAAGGGTGCTTTCTGCTGCCTTGAAGCAGGTCTCTTTTACAGCACAAATGTCATTGTTTTCCATTTTAAGGAGTGTTTCAAGTGAGTGCATTTTGAGATGTAGACTTCTAGCATTGAGCAGCATGACTCTCTGATTGCATTTGTTTGTAGCTGTTACGGTGGTAATTTGGTCTGTGGAGCACCACCTAAAAAAGACACTATAGGGGTGACAAGAGCCTTGGCCAGTATCCAGAAGCCCAGGGTTGACAATTGCAGGCCATCTTTGGCAAAGCATCGAGGTCTGTCAATCATGTCATCCCAGGCAGACAGATACTGGATCCCCTTAGAATTACACCAGAAACATAGCCAGCTGTTGAAATCAATCATTTTCTGCTTGTACTGTGGTATCATTCTGGGTGATGGTAGGATGCTGCTCAGGGCTAGGGTCATACCTGCCTGGGTTACATAATCCAAGAGCTCCTCCATGTCTCTTTTCATGTAGTCCAGGGAGGTACGTCTCGGGTCATTCACACCCACATGTACAATGGCAGAGTCATATTTGTACCTGTTGTTGAGGGACCTGAGTGCGTGTGTTTTGTGGTGGATCCTGGCGCCTGACAGGCAGCTGACTGTTACTTTCTCATTATTCAATCTAGTGAGTGGGACATCAGTATATCTCACTATCGAGTCACCTATGACTAGTGTGTTGGACATGCTGTTTTGCCTTAGGAGCTTTGGTTGAGTGGCACACTGTTTAGGAGAGTTATGTGTCTCATGATTAGTGTTGAGTTGTGGTGGTCGGGTGCGTTTCTGCCTTGGAGGTCTCTGCTATTTGAGAGACTCCACGAAGGTGGGTGTGTGGTTTGTGTTTTTATGTGAAGGCAGTGCTGGTATGTGTTCTGGAGGTGTTCCATGTGGTGCGGTGCAAGTGTTGACCTTCTCCTCTTGACCGGCTATTGTGGTCTTGGCTGAAGAGTGCGTGTCTTCCAATTTGGATGTATAAGTGCATCTCTCACAAGTCTTGAGTGTTGGGATGCAAGAGGAGAGGGCTGTCAGTGTACATGAGGCAGTTGCTACATTGCCTCAGGATGCCCACATTCACCAGGTTAATAGGAGAAAGCACAGGGAACTGACCTTTAGACATGCCTGGAGGAGTGGGCATTAATAAATATTGGAGCTGTTCGGAAATCTTCCCTTTTTTGATGTTATCCCTTCTATGCCCCTAGATACAGCCTCATTGTTTAAAATAAAAATTCCATTCCCTGCCTATAAGTAATATTCCCGGCTGAAAGCTGATTATTTCTCTCCAGATTTTTTAATCTCCATAATAGCTGTTTTAGGTGGAATATAAATACATGCCAGCGTAATCCTCATCCATTGTCAGTAGCCCTTTATTAACACAAATCTGTTGTTATCTTTTTTTTTTTTTTTTTCCTCTATCACTATTGGAGTTGTTCTGGCAATTAATACAGCAGTCGTCTTTTCTTTTGTCCCTGATACTCAGTTGAATATCTGCCCTGAAATCCTTTCTTTATCAGATTCACTTGCTCATTTCTTTCCAAATGTGTCTCCTGTAGCATTGTTGTTTGCACTCACATTTCTTAATATAATTAATTATTATTTCCATTTTCACTGTAGTACCTGTGAGACCATTCACATTCCCAAGATGATATGGAAAGTATCGCCATTATAAAAAAAGTCATTATTCTCACCTGTTATATATGACAGCTTTTTTAAATGCCTATTTCCAGCTTTTGTGATACATGCACCCACTAATGTTTGGCAGGATAATCCTTTTTTACAATTTTTTTCTTATCAACATTGGAACCTGTGTCACATTTTACAAGACTATAAAATCACACTCCCGAAACCTGTTAATATAATACAAACACACACATGTATGTACATCTTCAAATAATTCTCAACTCTACTAATAGGAACAGTTCTCCAAAGTAGATGTCTGCAAACACAGGCTAATTAACCAAAAATTGGGGTTATGCATGCTAAGACGCATGTAATTGGTGCCTGTTCTTTATAGATCTTTATTCCCCTCCCAGATGTGAAAAACAACTTGCATGCTTTCAGAAAACATTAAATTCTGGCCTTGAAGAAACCAGTGTTATGGCTTTTTATTATCCTATTATCAGCTTGCTTCCGTGGAAATGTTAGAGAAAAAAAGTAGTCCTCAACTGCATGCTTCTAAAGACAAGCTAAAACACCTATTGCTAGATTAAAACTTTTCGTTATATTCAGTGTTCTCTGATTTAATTGTTTCCACTTAAAACCTGTTTCTAGATTAAGCCAAGGGTCTTAATCCAGACATTCACCTATGGAAAAATTAGAAAAAAACTTATCGGCTCTACATATGTTATGATCTGTGTATTTTTGCTCCCTATTTCCCACCTCAACAACCCAGGACTACAACCAGTTAACTTAAACATGCTTTTGTCAAGGTTTTTTCCCTTTTTGCATTGTAATGCCTACATTTCTTAATACTAAAAAAAAAAAAAAGAAGAAAAGAAAGAAAGAGAACGGGCGACCTGTAGAGTGAAGAATGAGAGTGATCGAGCGATTCCCTGGCAACAGTAGCTAAGATGTTTGCTTACCTGTCGACCCCTTAGCACAAGGAGACTTGACAAAGCCTGATGTAATGGGGGGGAACAAATGCTCAGAAATAGGGACATATTTTATATAGCGCTCTTATAAATGTACAAAGTTGCTAGAATAACAGGATTTGTGTTAGCATGCATTTTCTGAAAGATATGAAGTCAGAAACTCAAATGTGCATCATTGTTTAGTGGCTTTAATCTTTAAATCCAATGATTTATTAAAAATCACATTTTTATTAGGAACAGACGAAAAACATGAGGCAAAAATCTGTACACTTGCAAAGTATGTTCTTAGATCAAGGTATCTGGATAAGCCTAAAATAAACCGTGGACAAGGGCTCAAAATAGGAACATATTTTAAATTATTTGTGTTAGCATGCATTTTTTGAAGCAGAGGGGTGTGTTTGCATATGTGTGTGTCTGTGTGTGTATATGTGTGAGACTAAATGAGTGAGATTGACCACTGGCAGCAGCAGTAAAGAGGTTTGTATACCTCTGGACCTTTCAGCTGAAAAAGTCTGGATAAAGCCTAAAATAAAGGCAGACCAAAGACTCAAAAATAGGAACACATGTTAATTATTACTCTTATAAAATTGCAAACTTCCTTAAATAAAAGAAATTGTGTTAGCATGAATTTTCTAAAGAAATAAAAGTCTGAAAGTGAAATGTATGTCATTATTTAGTAGCTTTATCTCCAATGACTGGTAACAATCCAAATGTTTCAGGAGTAAGGGACAAAAAATAAAGTAAATACCTGGATATTTTTTAAAGTGTTTTATTTTAGATGTAAAATGCTTTCTCCATCACCATTAACATATGCTAACCAAGTTTGAAACCTTAGGTGGAAGAACTGTTTTACATCAAAAATATATGAAAAAATAATATAGTAAAAAAATAAGTAAAACACAACAATTTTACAGACAGTCTGTTCTATTGCAGTAATGCCCTCCAGGGTGTGTGTTATTGTGGAAATGACACTTTTCCAGGAGTGTAGAGGCCCGATGCCTATGGTGTCCAGAAATTCCATGGACATGCCAGAGTTGTTCTTAGACATGGTGTTGTAATGGATCAGTAAAAACAGAACCCAGGTCGATGTCCTTCAAGGATGCATCTGCAGTCATAACATATGGGTTGTCCTGCCTCAGGCAGCCCTTCGGTCGGCCGGATTCCAAAGTCTGGGTCTGGCCTTGGCTGATGTCGCACTTTCCCCGACGTCAGAGCTTCTGGGGTATAAAGGCATCAGCCAACGCCATTTTCCTCTGTCTTTCTTGCCGTGCGGTGCCCGAAGCAGAAGCTGTTCGCAAGTGCCGGTCGGTCAGATCCAGAGATTTCAGCTACCGAAGACTTCGAAAAAAGCTAAGTACCCCGTTGGGGACTCTTTCTTGCCTCAGCCGATGTCAGACAAAGTAAATAATTGTTTAACTTGTGGGAAACAAATACCTCATAAGGATTTCCATTCTTACTGCCTTCCTTGCTTAGGCCCAGACCACGACGTATCAGCTTGTTTAGCCTGTGCCTCCTTCAACCGACGGACTCTTAGACGTCGGTCGGAGTTTGCAGAAGAATTTTTCTGAACCGCTTTTGCATATAAAATGCCGTCGGAGACTCCCGACTATGCATATGGCCAAAAATCGCAGGGAAAAGGACCGACACTCGCGGCCCGCGGTTTCAACTGAAACCACGGTTAGGCCTACCGCGAGTGTCTCTGTTTCGGCTGAAACCGAGTCCTCGGTTCTTACTACGACTGAATCCATACCTCCGACAACCGAGGCCAGAGAGGCCCCGGCTGAGTCGGCTTCAGAAATCCCTACCGAAGCTAGCGCTCAAGAATTGTCCCGACACCATTCCATTGGACATTTCTACACCTGCACGTGGGGCAGCTAGGCCCCCAGCTTCTATGTCTATTAAGGCCTTCTCCAGGGCTAAAGCTGCCAAACTTTCAAAAGCTTTACCTGCCAAATCTACTTCACAGAGGCCTTCCTCAAGTTCTCAGATTCTCAGTCTTGCTGAGGACCTTATATCCTTAATTAGGGGTTCCCAACCTCACCCAGACAGGGCCTCCCAACCTCCACCTGACAAAAGGCCTAGGACTGAACCCTCTGAACCTCTCTCCTCTGATTACTCCACGGATGGATCTGATTTGTCAGACCATCAGGAAGGGGCCTATTCGCCTTATGAGGATTCAGATGCAGAAGACTGTATTCCTTCGTCCTCCCCTCCTGAAGAATTTTCCTTTGGGGAGACTTTGCACTCAATGAGGGAACACTTTCAATGGCAGGGTCAGGATTTTTCTGATTTTACATTTGCCCCAGCATAGGCCCTTAGCCATACCACCTGTTCTAACTGTAATTGATGATGTGTATAATGATGTCAGTTCTGCACCTGATTCTCTTCCCCCGGCCCCTGCCAAACCTGACAGATATTACAGGGTCCCAGATTCTCACTTCCACCTGTATAAAGCCCATGCTGCAGACCCAGAAACTGTTTCTCAGGGCCCAAAAGGTGTTGCAGCTGCCACTGCCAAAAATCCCCTACCCTCTGAAAGAGAGTCTAGAGCATTAGAGAGATGGGGTAAAAAGGTTTATACATCTGCTACTCTTTCTGCCAGGGCATTAAACTGTCAATTCCATATGATACAGTACCAAGAATATTTGCTGAATAAAAAGCTTTCTTCTCCTGAACCTTTAGACTGTAAATCCCTTCAGGATTTGGTACACAACTCTCAGCAGGTCAGTAATCATTTCTTAAAATGTGGCTATGATGCACTGGAGGCTTCATTTAGATCAGCTATGACTGGGTCAGTAATTTGTAGGCATGCCTGGCTAAAAGAGCAATCCTTGCCAGACCATGTCAAGGCTAAACTCCTAGATGCTCCAATGGAGAAACAAAGTTTATTTGGCTCACCTGCACAGGAGATTCTAAAGAAAGTGGAAGAAAAAGCAAAATCTGTGCAAACAGTAAAGGAATTTCTGCAGGTTCAACCTCCGAGGTTCAGCAGAAACTGGCCTTCAAAGAATTGGTCCTTTCCAGACACCTCCAGAGCACAGAGGGGCAGGAATAGACGCCCTAGAGGCAGAGGTCAATCAAAGGGTGCCTACAGGGGCCGTCAGTGGCAGCCTGCCAACCAGAGGAGTAGTGCCACAGCTGCAACTACAACCACTACCACAGGACAGACACAATGACTTGACTCTGATTCCGCCTACCAGAGAACAACTGGAAGCTCCCTTGGGTGGAAAGCTGGCTTTATTCTCAAAAAACTGGCATTGCATTACAAAGGACACATGGACATTGCAAACAATAGACAAAGGATACAGGTTTCACTTCCACACTTTACCAAAAAGGAGCAGAATGCCAAACCTTCCACCAAACCAGAAGCCAGAGGCTTTAAGACAAATCAACAATTTACTTCAGATGAAAGCGATAGAAAGGGTACCATCTATGGAACAAGGCCAAGGATTTTACTCCAGACTATTCCTTGTACCAAGAAAAGAAAACCAATGGAGGCCTATTCTCGACTTGTCCGCACTGAACACATATCTCACTGTGCCAGAATTCAAAATGCTGACCCTACAGCAACTTCTTCCCATGTTGGGCAAAGAGTCTTGGCTGGTGACTCTAGATCTCAAGGAGGCATACCTGCACGTCCCTATCCGACCAGATTGCAGAAGACACCTCAGATTTCTTGCAGGATCAGAGCATTATCAATTCTCAGCATTACCCTTTGGCTTATCTACTGCGCCCAGAGTATTCACGAAATGCCTGGCATCAGTAATTGCACATTGCAGACTTCAGGGAATTCAAATCTACCCATACCTGGACGACTGCCTAATACAAGCGGACAACAAGAAAAAACAACTTCCAGATTACTTCATGACTTTGACAAGACAAGCTCAGCTTACTGCAAGGAAAGTCCTGCAGGCCCTGGGTTACATGGCATCCTGCATAATCTTGATCCCGCATGCCAGGCTGCATATGAGGAAATTACAATGGTACCTAAGGAATGTATGGTCTCAACACAGGCACAGTCTAGAAACCATGATACCAATCATTCCATGCCTTCAAAAGGAATTCCTGTGGTGGGCTCAGGCCTGCCAGTCCAACCGAGGGTTGCCTTTCAACAAACCAAAACCAAGGCAGACCATCACCACGGACGCCTCAGACCTAGGATGGGGAGCACACATGGAGGACAAATGTATCCAAGGCTTATGGTCTCAAGGCCAGCTAAACTTGCACATATACCAAAAGGAGATGCTGGCAGTGAAGCATGCAATCGAGGCATTCAAACCATTCCTCCAGCAAGGACATCTGTTAATAAGGACAGACAATACCACAGTCATGTGGTACATCAACAAACAGGGAGGCACGCATTCCTACCCTCTATGCCGGATGGCAATGGATCTGTGGAACCTAGGCCTGAATCTCAATATCCAGCTGCAGGCCAAATTGCACTCAGGAAAAGAGAATTCACTAGCAGACAGCTTAAGCAGAACTACCACGGATGCTCACGAATGGATGCTGCATCCAGACATCTTCAAACTCATAACAAAGAAATGGGGAATGCTAGAGATAGATCTGTTCACCTCCCCACTCAACCACCAACTGAAGAAATTCTGCTCAAGAACATACCACCCACAAGCCTGGAGGGTGGACTCTCTCTCTCTCTCTTTCAGCTGGAATGCCCTAACAGTGTATGCATTTCCATCTCTCCCATTGATGTACAAGGTTCTACTGAAGATCAGGGAGGAACAGCCAAAGGTGATACTAATAGCTCCGGACTGGCCAAGACAGCACTGGTATCCGCTACTGAGAAGCATGTCTCAGGCGAACTCATGGCCTCTACCCCTATGGCCTCTTCTTCTAACGCAGAACAATTTTAAGACCCTGCATCCAAACTTGAAAACAGTGCAACTAACTGCCTGGAAAATTGCTTAAAACCAAACCAAACTGTCTTATCTGAGAGGGTCAAGGACATTATCCTGGAGGCTCGCAGACCCTCCACAAGGAAGACATACTCAGCTAAATGGAAGAGATTCCTCATTTGGAGCACATCAAAGGGCACAGATGTCACAGTGGCAAACCTAGCACACATCCTAGAATACTTAGCAGAATTGTTCCACAATGGCCTGTCTTATTCTTCCATTAAGATTCATGCTTCAGCAATTTCAACAGAATACAATATGGATCCTCCTATCTTCTCTCACCCTCTTCTCAGACAATTTTTGAGAGGGATCAAAAATGTTAAACCTCCAAGGAGACCCCCTCTGCCTGCATGGGATCTCAATTTTGTGCTGGAAAAATTGACACTACCTCCTTTTGAACCAGCAGCATCAGCAGACTTACAGTTTTTATCTTGGAAAACTGCTTTCCTTCTGGCAATCACTTCAGCAAGAAGAGTGTCCGAGTTACAGGCATTAATGGCAGTGCAGCCTTTCTTTATTTTTCACCAGGATAGAGTGTCTCTGAGAACCAATCCTACTTTCATGCCAAAGGTGGTATCCAGGGTATCCTTGAACCAAGCTATTCATTTGCCTACGTTCTTCCCTAACCCACAGAACAAAGGAGAAAAACTTTTGCACACCTTGGATATACACAGACAACTACGCTACTATCTGGACAGAACTAAAACCAGCAGAAAAACTGACCAACTTTTTGTAGCATATGCAACTGGGGTGCAAGGAAAAGCAATTTCCAAACAGACAATTTCAAAATGGATAGGAAATTGCATTCGCTTTTGCTACTCTTTTCATGGAAAGACAGCTCCTGAAAATATCAGGCCTCATTCCACAAGGGCCACAGCCACCACTACAGCTTTCCTACGAGGAGTGGCTACCAAGGACATTTTAGAAGCTGCTACTTGGAGCTCCATGCATACATTTGCCAAGCATTACAATCTACCTTTATACTCCAGATCCCGAGCAGGCTTTGCAACTGCAGTTTTACAGGGGATCTTAACTACACCATCCTTATCTTAGTACCTCCTCCCCCAGTTTGGCTATGGTATTCTACCCATATGTTATGACTGCAGATGCATCCTTGAAGGACATAGTACAGTTTTGCACCTACCATAAATGTAGATGTCCGATAGGTATGCATCTGCAGTCAGGATTACCCACCCTCCTTCCCCTCTGTGGTATTCCTAGGGTGCTTACCCCTCTTTCAGCTAGCTGGGGGAATCTATTATGGTGTATTTGTTTGTTTGTATATATGTATATATATATATATATATATATATATATATATATTTTGCTACTGTTTGGAACATTCAACATTTCTCCAAATTTAGCCTTCCTAGAGGGCACCTGGCATCTGGGGCAAGAAACACTGAGGAAAATGGCGTCGGCTGATGCCTTTATACCCCAGAAGCTCTGACGTTGGGGAAAGTGCGACATCAGCCGAGGCGAGACTCAGACTTTGGAATCCGGCCGACCGAAGGGCTGCCTGAGGCAGGACAACCCATATGTTATGACTGCAGATGCATACCTATCGGACATCTACATTTATGGTAGGTACAAAACTGTACTTTATCACCTTTATTTGAGGGTAGGGAGCAGGGGATGACGCATTTCTGTAATTTGAAACATAGATATAGAATTCCTGGCCAGGGTGCAAAGAAATGAAGAGAACTTGCAGGAGGACAGAAAAAATAAGTAAAGATGAATATGTTGCTAACTGCAAGGAAACTGGACGTTTACCCATTACTGTTATTATTATTTTATATTATTACTGGAAGGGGGAATCACAGCTTTCCAACAACCACCACAGCAATAGAGGGTGAAAGCACTTGCCCCTATTAACAGGAGAAAAAGGTAAGGCAGAAACTGTTTAAAGGAAGTGGTAATGCAAACAGTTATTGTTACATTCAGTGGTTCCAGTTTTATGATGGCAGTTGAGGATTGGGAAGGTGAAGGTGTGAATGAACATTTGTCTGCAGCATACTCCCCTCCATTAAGCAGCAAAAACAGTAAAAGACTAAATTACTATTAAGCCAGTAAATGGAATACAGTTTAGCATTTCATTTTGCAGGACAAATCAACAGTACCATCACAGTGGAGCAAGAATGTTAACAGCACTTAGTGACAACATAGAAGTAGTATTCAAACTGTTTATTTATTTTAACATTTGTTAACTGGGTAGGTGAGCTGATCCAGGGACTGTTTTTATTCATCACTTGGGCCAGAGAGGCCAGGCAATACAACAAAACATACAACTGAATGTGGAACTATTTACCTAGAAATTTACTTTGGCACTGGCAGTAACATTGTTGCAGCTACATCACAGTATTGAATTTTCATTTAGGAACGGATAGTTTTGAATTTCTAGGTAGGTACCGTCCGTTACTGATAGAACAGATTAGCTTACAGTTCAATTCCAAAGAAGCATTTCAGTGAGTTTGATAAAAGCTTAATTAGTATTAAGCCAGTGGAATATGTGTTACCTTATAGGTGCTTTTTAGCCCACATCTGTGAAACAATTTAGGCCACACTAAACACATATTAAAGGACAACATGGTTTGGTCTCAGATAATGCTGAACATGGCTGTATATTTTGTAATTACTGCCCTTTTGCAACAAAGTCCCGATGGTTTTGGATCTCTAATTAGAAGTGTTTGCATAGGTTTTTTATACCCCAAACAGACATCAAAGAATTTTTCCTGAGGTAGATAGCAAATGTTTGTGGTGTGATGGAGAAGAAAGAGGTAACTGAGAACATATGTTTTGGGAGTAAAATGCTTTGGCAGATTTTAACAATTCCATAGAGTAATCTTTCAGAAATATTGGGTAAACAAATAGCTATAACTAAAGAAATGGTTCTTTTGAACTGAACTACAGGATCTGAAGTGCCTAGAAATAGTAAGGTCTTATTAAGTTTAGTTGGTAACCATTTGAAAAGTTGGGACCCTCTACAGCGAGTCCAGAAATATGGAGACTGAATTGCAGAAAGATTGGACTTGTATATACCAAGTCCAAGATTCTGTTTCACAGAATATTTCCTTTTCTCTGAGGTATGACAATAAGTTTGGCAGGGGGGGTGCAGGGGTGACATGCCACACACACACACACACACACACACACACACACACACACACACACACACACACAGCAGTTTTAACAAGAGCAGCAGTCTGGAAGAGGGATCTTTAGAAAAGGGAAAAAGCTAATTATATAGAAATAAATGGAGTTTGTGGAAACAGTACATGCATAATTATGCTGAGGAGGAGTGAGGTTTAAGGAAAAGCAGAAATTCAGCAATTTATGTATTGTTGGACTGATGATAGTTACAAGGAAAGAAAAGATATATGATGTGTAATGTATGTAAATTAAAAAAATGTTAATATGGTTTGTGTTCTTTTCTGTTAATGTGCATTTGTCAATGTCTTATGTGATAATTTCATAAAGGTGCTTTAAAAAGAAAATGTCCTAATAGTGAACTTGATTGTGTGATGTACCTTGTGATCAGAAAAAAAGGAAGCGTGTGCATGGAGAATCTTAGATGACTTATCTAGCACCTGGTACCACTTCCCCATATATCCCCTTGACTGTAAGTTGGAGAACCAAAACAATTTAGATCTTTTCCAGTCTGGCTAGCGCTCTCTTAAAATTAAAGAGCCAACCAAGTCCCATTTCTTTGCCCCTCAACTGAAGCACTTTAGTGTTGCAGTTCTAATCCCAAGAGCAGTATCCAAATTCATTTCTGTACTGGCATTCAGAAATTCCAGTACAGAAATGAATACTGGCAGTGCACTACAGATCTCCTGGTCACACCCCTAACACCTTGCACTTAGGAGTGGCTGCCCCCGTGTGTGTTTCTGTGGGTGGACTGGCTGCCCTCCCGTGTGTGTTTGTGTGGGTAGAGTTGTGCTGAAGTGACTTAACATGCTTATTTCTTGATGCTGCTCTGCAGCCATGCTAAGCTGGCTGCATGTTTTATCAACCGCGGATAAGGCTACGTCCACAAATGTCAGAAGCATCTGCACCCCAGAAAGCATGGTATGTAGTCTCAAGTGCTTGGTGAGGTAGACACGTACAGAGGCAAAGAAAGATAACTAAGTGAGTCTGGTGGCTGAATGAGGTAGCACATAGCCTATGAAAAAACAATGCTTTTAAGTAAATGAGTACAATGTAAACGAGTTAACATATAAAATGAGATTCTTTGAATTCCATTCCTTTATTATTGCAGTAAACACTCTTGAGTGAACCAATGGAAGAGACCCAAGCTGTGACAATTTATGTATACAAGTATGCATACATTATAATTATTGTAATTGTATTGCATCTTGTCCTCTGTAACTCAGTTTGCTGTGAAGTAAGTGTTAGAGCCTGAAATCTGTAAGCAAGGTAACATTTTCAAGGGCTTTTAGATGTTTATTAAGCTTAGAATTTTGAGACAAAAAGCATTATGTATGGGTTGGGATAAGAACAGAATTGGAGAGCTGAATGTACTGCTTAACAGCAGAGCAGCGTAGTCATGGTAAAAATACAAGGCAAAAATAGGATGAGCGTAACAGGAAGGGCTGAGATAATAGTGGTTAGGAAGTGGTATCCTGGTGAAGGGGCAACAGAATTAGTGTGATGAACTGCATTTGGAATAGTTTTCTAAATAGCATAGAAGATACCCATGAGTAGAAAATGAATAAGTCTTTGTGTTTTTTAAAGCAGAGTTGTAGAGATTAATCTGACTGTTCAAACATGATTGCATTTCATACAAAGTGTAGGCAATTTCGAGGGTTAACTGGTTTTAAAGAGCAGAATGGGTAATGTGTTGTGTGTGGACCAGCAACCACCAAAGTAAGAAGAGAATGCTTTGTAGGAGGGAGACATAATTTATAAAGTAGTATTTCTTTGCTATTAGTAACATTAACCATGCAGTGTTTGCTGGTAACATACCCCTAGGGTTGCCACCTTTTCAAATGGCCAAAGTGGGACATTTTTGGTACAAACATCAGATTTTACAGGCTGACACATACCCACGGCCAGTGCAAAGGATAGAACTTAACTTTTTTGCCTAAATAAAAGCTTATTCTTGTAGCATTTTAGTTGCTTATTGTGTTTCTTATAACATTTAGGTATTTTAGATACAGAATAACTGTTTTATGCAACTATTACATAAAATATAGGAAATGATTTTGTCCTAAAATCTCAGGACATTTGCCATTTTTACAATTTTTTGTCAGGACACAACTGTCCAAAGAGGGACTGTCCCTCACAAACTGGGACAGGTGGTAACCTTACATACCCCTCAATGTCTTGGAGTAAGAAATCTGGAGAAAAATGAAAATGGGTGACTTACGACCAGAAGTAGGGACATTTTTTTTAAATATTGGTCTTACAAACTTGGAACATTGCTAGATTAACAGGATTTTTGTTAGCATGCATTTCCTGAAAATCTGGACAGTTGAAGGGTAGAAGAGTAATAAGTTAACCCTCGTTGGTTTTCTGAAAAGATCAGTGGTGATTCTGTTATTGTTGGTGTCCTTGGAAATCTGCATATCTAAGAAAGTGGTTGAAGTACAGCTATGGGAAGAGGTAAAATTCAGGGAGGGGGTTGTTTGACTGAGGTAAGTGATAAAATCTCCAAGCTGCAAGGTACCCACTGATCTATTCAGAAAACCAACGAGGGTTAACTTACTACTCCACAGTAAAAGTCTACAGCCTACAAAAACCAAGTATAATGTAGTGAAGTCCCAAGGCTATAGATTAGCTACAATTACCACAGAGATGGAACCATTTTTGAGAAACCTGAACAACTTAGAGAATGATTTTCTAGTGAGGCTATGAAAGTCAGTTGTTAAAAAACATCCTAGAACCCCTTATAGAACTGAAAAGGACTGAAGCACCATCACTCAACCTCCCCAGTAGAAAAATGTTAAGTAATTCCACAGAGAATAACAAATGCAAAAATAGCTGCATCCTGACATAAACTTTGGATTATCACAGTATCAAAAGTATTATTGAAGAAAACTGGGAAATTGTCACAGGAAACCCTTTTCTGATTAACATCTTAAGTGAAGCCCCATCATTTGTTTATAGGAAGGCCAGGAACATTAGAAGTTTTGTTGAATTTAAACCTAGACCATATGAGAAAGGAACTAAAAGATGTGAAACTAATTGTACGTTTTGTATATTTATACAGCAAGGTGATAGTTTTTATTGCCTTTATTTAAAGAAGATCATTAAAACCAGTGCAGGGGGTGACTGTAACACTACAAAAGTAATTTACAGGGCACAGTGCAATTAATGTGATGCATTCTATGTGGGCAAGACTGTAAATAAACTCAAGCATAGGATTTCATGTCATCTGTCAGAAATCTGCTCTGGATGTAAAAATAATGCAGTAGCCAAACACCTTTCTCTTCATAAAAGAGACACAGGTTTTAAGTTCCAGATCCTGGATCGCATAGACATGGGTGATCTTGAAGGAGACATCCGAATATTCTGGAGAAACATGAACTCATGTGGCAATTAAAGTTGAACTCTTTTAGGAAGCCTGGATTAAACTACTACTGTTCAATTAAAAGTGCACAGGAACTTAAAAAATTGCCACATTGTTTACATGACTAATTGTATTTTATTTTATTTTATTCTACAAATTGATTTTAAATACCATTTTAAATCAGTTGAAATTTAAGTGTATATTTTGTTTCCATCATCATACATACATTTTTTCTTATTTTTATTTTTTTCCTGGTTATTTTTTCCACTTTATTCAAAATGATGTGTAATAACAATACTAACTAATTATACAATTATATATTTTTTATAGATTGTTTTTAGGGTTCTTGTACACAGACCTGAAGAAGTCTAGAAGGACGAAAACGATCTTTGTTAACAATAGGTTATGAAAATAGAAATTGATTTTTACATGCAAAATGTATATGTATATATTTATATATATTTTTTGATTGCCAAATGAACTAAGGTTGATATATTTCCAGCCATGTAGTATATTGTCTTGGATAAAATCACAGACTTAATAATCTGGTTAAATAAAAGGTACCACATCATTATAAATTTTATTTAAAGTACATAAGGTTTATATATTATTATGACAGCTACTAAGTAGGGCAGGACCCGCTCGAATGTCACACTGATGGGGGAAGGGATGTGAATTTGACATGTGTACCAATAACACTTTGTTTTACAGCACAATAAACCACTCCCATGCCTGATATATATATATTTAGAAAGCTTGTGAGGAAATTATTACTCTATTTTTGTTTTACTTGGATCGCTTGTCTGTGTACTTATTAAAGGATTTTCGACTGGAAACAGACTGCCTGCCTTGCTTGGTTTACTTTCGAATACTTAGTAATGCTGTACAATTATATATTTTCTATTATTATTTTTTGTTTTGTTTTGACTTAAGACGAAGTTCGCTACTTCTACTACTATTGTCTCATCTGATTAATATACAGTGATTAACTAGAAATATATGGACTGAAAATCTTCCACACAGAGAAGTTTCTTACACTGTTTTGTTTTTGGACCCACTACACTTTAGTGGGTTGTTTTGAGACTTCGGGGATACCACGGAGATTACTTGTAGTTTGAAAGGCTACAAGACATTTTCTGTCTGACCCTTGGAGAAGATAATTAGGACTGCCATTGCTGTTAAACTACTGATAGAAGCATCAGAATGCAAGGTGCACTTAATAAGATGCAAGAAATTCTTGATATGCGTAAAGTTGTATGACTCAAATTTACATTCCTCAGTGTTCCTTCCGCCAGCATTCCAAAATGGCTGTCATCCTTTGGCCTTCGGGGGAAATGGTAATCTATATGGTGCTGAAGAAAACAAACCATTTTATTTTTCATGATTTTTCCGAAATGAAATGTGTCACAATTCAGTGTGTGATTACATTTATCTTCTACTACTAGTGATAGAAGGAAACATGCAATTTGATGTTAGTGTGTGACTGTGTATAGCATAAATGTTTTCATTGGCTTAATGGTTATGTTGTTTACCTCACAGACACAAGGCACAGGGGTTGGATTCTCATTTAGAAAAGCTTGGCTACACTTAAATCACCCATGAATCTATGAACTGATAGCTTGACTCTTTCTCTGTTTGTCCTGGAAAACATGAAATTTTACAGATCCAGAGGTTGAGTTGAGCTGAAAAGGATTTTGTGAACAAACATGAACTCATTTTAGGTTGCTGTGAAGGTAGCTAGGTACACAGATGCATCACTGTGTACTCCTGTTAATATGGCAGACTAAGGTATCTTGATAATACTGTCTGCCTTGTATTCACAATCTAGTTTAATTTTCTGGTTGCCATCAGTACTGCAGTTGTCAGTTATTTCTAAACAATGTGTTTATTTGGTCGCTTTGATAATGTAGGAAGTATAGGTTGAAATGTAATAGTTCTGCAGTGTTTTCTTTGATACTGCTTCTGTCTTTTGTATTTTTATGGAATATATGCATGCTGCATGCTAAAGTATCTTAAAGGGTATCCTGCAGTCAGAGTAATGTGTTGATAATGTGTTCTGTTTATGTATGTTCTTCTTATGTCAGTATAGTATTACTGTAGAAACCAAAGACACCTAACCCGTTACTTGTTTCAGTGAAAACTGGGGCTTGCTTTTTACTCGTGTGAAGTATGAATAAACAAATTACTTACATTGACACACAAAGGTAAATGGTGGAATGAGAACAGCATAAGAACTGTTTAGTTTTCTGGGTGGTGAGTGATGCACTTTATGGAATAATGTCTTCATTAACTGTAGCATCTGCTGTAATATTCCAGCTCAGCTGTGCTGAATTACTGATAAAAGGTAGAAAAAAATATGAAGGTGGTATGATAGATGGTCTTTTCTGGCACTGGAATTCTGTCCTCAAACATCTTGTTGGGAAACCATTTTCCCCTTCAAAAGGCGGCCTTCGCCATTGCACATCCAGGCTGGTATTCTGTGTACTGCACTGTAAAAGTGGCATGTAATTGTGCATTTGGATTTCTTCTTATAATCCTAAAATCCACGTTGTTTTTTTCACGCCAACTGTTTGACTTTTTTTGTTGCTACCATCTTGTCAACAAGTATGCCACTGATAACACGGGAGTGGTTTTCTTTATTGATACACTAGAAGAAATTAAAACCATTCGAGTGGGCGTTCGAAAGACATGCGTTGAATGGGTGTGCCTTCGTTAAAGGCTGGGCGTCGGGCTGGCAACTCGACACCATAAAAACCAACTGTCAATCATTAGCGGACCGGAGTTCTGCTGTGGCGACCCCTAACCAGGGAAAGCCGAAAGACAAACAACAACTACTCTTATTTATTAGAACAATGGAATCATGAAAATATGATGTTCTTCGTGTTTCACTGTTGCAGTCATCACATTTGGGTTATCTGCGTGTAGGTAGCCCTCAGTCGGCTTGAATACCAGAGTCTTGGGAGTTCTGCGTCTGATGCTGTCGCTTCTTCCATGATGTCAAGTAGTCAGGGGTATAAAACATGCAGCCGACGCCATTACATCAGCTTTTCTTGCCGTGCAGGATCCGAAGCAGAAGCAGTTCACAAGTGCCGGTCAGCCGCCTCCTGAAATTTTCGTTTTTCGAGTTTCAGACCTGAAGTCTTCTAAAGGATAAGTACCCCGTTGGGGATCCTTTTTTCATGCTCTAACCGATATCAGAAAAAATTAATAATCGTCTTGCCTGTGGAAAGCAAATACCTCACAGAGATTTTCATTCTTACTGCGTCACCTGTTTAGGCCCAGACCACTTTGTCCCTCGCTGTCAGTTTTGTGCCTTGTTCAATGCCCGAACTATTCGTCGTTGGGCTGTTTTTGTCGCTAAATTCTTTCGCTGTCAATCTCTGTATTCCGAAATAGCTTCGATAAGCCATCCGACTGCCGATCTTCCAAAAAAAGTAAGGATAAAGACAGAGACAGATTGCATAGATCCAAAACTGCCGACAACACTTCCGTTAAGCTAGTCGCCAGTCCGCCAGTACTCAGTGAGGCTCTTTCGCAGCCCCTGATACCCGCTTCTACAGATTCGCAGGCCTCTACTGAGACCCATTTGGAGTCCGGTATGCCGTGAGATGCTTCTTCGACTTTGGAACCTGTAGATGTCTCTACCTTGGATGGGTCTGGAGCCACTGTGCAGGCACCGGCTTCTGAGGGTGTATTCAGGCCTTCCGATTTTCATATTAAACTGACGACTTTGTTTCAAACCAAAAATACCGAATTTATCAGGCCTAGAGTTCATACTACGCCTAGGAAACCGACGACCAAAGCGCATTCTCAGGCCCACATGCCACAAAAACAAATGCTTAGAATGGCTGAAGACCTTATTACTTTAATTAGGGGAAGTTAGCCTTCCCCCTCAAAAAGACCCAAGAACTGATTTTCCTTCTGATTCTTCAGATCGTGAGTCTGATAACTCTGACCCTTCTGATTACCAGAACATACCCTTATCTACCTACGAGGATTCTGATGCAGACAATTCCATTCCCTCTGCTTACCTACCAGAAAATGTTTCTTTTGGTGAAACCCTGCATACCCTTAGAGAGCATTTCTGCTGGGAGTGCCAGGACTTCTCTCAGTCCAAAAAGAGACTCAGGGAATTTTTAAACTTGCCTCAGCACAGGCCTTTAGCTATCCCTCCTGTTCTGGAAATTGTAGAGGATGTCTTCTTGGAATCCAGCCTTACCACTGATACTTTGCCTCCAGCTCCCAGGAAACCTGACAGGTACTATAGAGTACCTGAGTCCCACAAATTCCTCTCTAAGAATCCTGCTGCGGATCCAGAGACCATTTCCCAGAGACCTGAAGGCATTAAGGCTGCAACAGCCAAAAACCCTACCCCTTCGGACAGGGATTCTAGGGCTTTAGACAGATGGGGAAAGAAGGTATACACCTCTGCTACTCTTGGCATCATGGCTTTAAATTGCCAGTTTCATATGTTAAAGTATCAGCAACATATTATGGAACTAATTAAACAGAAAATGATGTTGATTCCTGATTGTGCAGAACATAAAGATTTACAAGAGTTAATGCATTCTGCTAACCAAGTTGGAAAACATACTTTGCAATGTGGTTTTTATGCCTTAGAAGCATCTTGCAGGGCTGCGGTCACTGGGTCTGTTCTTAGAAGGCATGCTTGGCTTAAGGATCAAACCTTGCCAGACCATGTCAAAGCAAAATTATTAGATGCACCATTAAACCAAGAGTGCCTATTTGGCAATAAAACAGAAAAAGTCCTCAAAGGATGGATGCAAACTGTTAAAGATTTCCTACAGGTGCAGCCACCTAGATTCAGTAAGCATTGGCCTTCTAAAAACTTGTCTTTTCCAGTCCCTCCCAGACCGTCTCAGTCCAAACCCAGGGGCAGCAGACCACCAAGACTACAGTCTCAGGATGTGCACAGATCTAAGCAATGGAGTGCTCCCACCTTTAAAACAGGGAGTAGTAAGCCGCCATCCTATGGTAAAATCTCACAATGACTTATCCTTAACTCTTCCAAGCCTTGCCCAAGTACTTGCACCTTTAGGAGGAAAACTTGCTCTGCATGCAAAATCTGGGAGTACATTACCCAGGACAGATGGGTCTTAAACATTGTTTCCCAGGGATACAAATTCCACTCCCACTCACTGCCAACCCCAAGCGGATGGCCAGACCTCCCCCCAAACCAGTGGGCAGAGGCCCAAAAGCAAGTACTTTCCCTTCTCAGTATCTAGGCTATTCAATCTGTACCAGCAGAGCAAAAGAGAAAAGGTTTTTATTCCAGACTGTTTCTGGTACCCAGAAAATAAAACTCTTGGCACCCTATCCTGGATCTGTCTGTTCTCAACACCTTTCTGGTGGTTCCAAAATTCAGAATGCTTACTCTCCAACATCTGCTTCCTGTGCTAGCCAAGGACTCCTGGCTAGCCACCCTAGACTTAAAAGAAGCTTATATGCACGTCCCCATAAGGGAATATTGCAGGAAATACCTATGTTTCAGAGCAGGCTCTATGCACTATCAGTTCTCTGCACTTCCCTTTGGCTTATCTACTGCACCCAGGGTATTCACAAAATGCTTATCTCCAGCCATTGCATATTGCAGGCAGAGAAGAATTCAAATTTACCCATACTTGGACGATTGCCTGATTCAGGCAGACAGTCAGGAATTGCTACTGCAGCACCTGACATTTATAAAGAGACTTCACTGGGGTACACCATCAGCGAAAAGAAATTACATCTGGTACCCAGCCAACAGATTGTATTCCTGGGAACAAGCTTGAACACAACTTCTCAGATGGCATTCGTCATTCCAGAAAAACAAATTTATTTAACAGACTACTTCAATCTATTGGCCACCAAAACCCAGCTATCTGCAAGAAAAATACTGCAAGCCCTAGGGTTCATGGCTCTCTTGAATTCTACTAATTCCATATGCGAGACTGCATATGAGGAAACTTCAATGGTACTTAAAAAGTCTCTGGTGTCAACATTCTCAGGACCTGGAAACAATGATTCCTATCATTCCTTGCTTAAGGACAGAGTTCCTTTGGTGGGCAGAGGCCTGCTGCCACAACAAGGGACTCCCTTTCACTCAACCCCCTGCCGCCCAAACCCTAACAACAGATGCATCAGACTATGCATAGGGGGGCTCACATGGCAGGACAGTGCATTCAAGGCAAATGGAGCCCAAAGCAAATGCAACTGCATATCAATGAAAAAGAAAGGTTAGCTATACAGAATGCTCTGACAGCCTTCAAAGGCCTTATTCTTCCAGGACAACTATTGGTAAAGACAAACACCACAGTTATGTGGTACATAAACAAGCAGGGGGGAACCCATTCCTACCCACTCTGCAGATTAGCCATGGCTCTGTGGAACACAGCTTTGAGCAACCAAGTGCACCTGCAAGCTCAATTCCTGCCAGGCAAACTAAATTCACTGGCAGATGACTTAAGCAGAAATCTAATGGACCCACAAGAGTGGAAACTAGAACCCAAAATATTCAAGCTTCTGAGGCACAGGTGGGGGGGGCACCAGAGGTGGACCTCTTTGCTTCCCCTCAGAACTATCAATGGAGCAAATATTGCACTAGAACTCCCCACAGCCAAGCATGGAAAGTGGATGCCCTGTCCTTTACCTGGGAAAACCTCTCAATCTATGCCTTCCCCCTCTGCCCCTCTTCTCAAAGGTTCTTCTAAAGATCAAACAGGACAGGCCAAGGACAATCCTGATTGCACCAGACTGGCCATGCCAGCACTGGTACCCTGACAGTAGGGCCACCATGGCACATGCCTCAGACCCCTTCCCTGCTGTCCCAGCAGGAGGGCCATATTTTGCATCCTTCGCTACAGACCTTGAACCTAGCAGCCTGGATCATCCCCTGAACACATCACCAGCAACCCTGAGTAAACAGGTGCTGGATGTCATCCTTGAGGCAAGGAGGCCTGGTACTAGAAAATCCTATTCGGAAAAGTGGAAAAGATATTGTTCTTGGAGCCATTCTCAGGGAATGGCGACAACTGTGCCCAGCTTACGCCATATACTAGATTACTTAACAGAAATGCTCCACAAAGGCCTATCCTTCTCTTCAATTAGGATGTGTGCCTCTGCCATCTCAGCTCATTGTAATACTGAGTCACCCCTCTTCTCTCATCCTCTGGTCAAACAGTTCTTGAGATGAGCCCCCCCCCAGGAGAGCGCCCACTCCAGCCGGAGACCTTAACTTTGTATTGGAAAAGCTCACGCTTCCGCACTTTGAACTTGCTGCTACAGCAGAGTTAAAATTCCTCTCATGGAAAACAGCTTTACTTCTAGCCATCACTTCAGCAAGAAGAGTGTCTGAATTGCAGGCCCTTGTGGCCGTGGAACCCTTCATTATCTTCCATGCGAACAGGGTTTCCCTTGGGACTAACGCATCATTTATGCCCAAGTTCGTATCTAGTGTAGCTTTAAACCAATCCATTAATTTGCCAACTTTTTTCCCTAATCCTCAGAATAAAGGGGAAAGGATCCTGCACTCTCTGGACGTGGACAGGCAGCTTAGGTTCTATCTGGACAGGTCTAAGCCTTTCAGGAACTCGGACCAGCTTCCAGTCAGCTTTGCTTCGGGGGCAGAGGGCAAGGCCATTTCAAACCAAACCATTTCTAAATGGATAGTACACTGCATCCATTTCTGATACAAACACCATGGGAAACCTACCCTACAGGGGATCAGAACACATTCCACTAGGGCTGCATCAACCTCTACAGCATTTCTCAGGGGAGTCCCTACCAGGGGCATCCTGGAAGCTGCAATCTGCAGTGCTGTACACTCACCAAGCATTACCACTTACCTATCTTTTCTAAATCCAGAGCGGGATTTGCCACAGCAGTCTTACAGGGCCTGCTTGTCAGCCCTAATGCTTCTTGATTGCCTCCACCCTTCCTCATCTTTGGGAATCAACCCAAGTGTGATGACTGCAACAGTGAAACATGAAGAACATAGTACAGTTGTGCACACTTACCATAAATGTAGATGTTCAAGTGTATTCACTGTTGCAGTCCTGGTTACCCTCCCTCCAATCCCCTGACTTCTCTTTACTTCTACCTATCCTTTTTGTTTGGCATATCTTATGTCATTGGTATTTGTTTTTTTGCTGGGGGTGTTCCACAGCATGTAATTGCTTCCTATTTTCGGGGCTCCTGACATCTGGGGCAAGGAAAACAGATGTAATGGTGTCGGCTGCATGTTTTATACCCCTTATGATCTGACATCATGGAAGAAGCAACAGCATCCAATGTAGAAATCCCAAGACTCTGGTATTCAGGTCGACTGAGGGCTACCTGCAGGCAGATAACCCAAATGTGATGACTGCAACAGTGAATACACTCGAACATCTACATTTATGGTAAGTGTACACAACTGTACTTTGCTTTCTCATCTCACCCTTCACAGTGCCAGTTCTCATAGCTTTGCTAGTGTTGGCCATAAACCTTTGGAATATACCCTATTTACCTGAAGCAGAGTAGTGTCAGTTTTCAGTGGTATATTCTCAGATATGTCTAAGATTCAACTGGAGACTAAGAAAGAACAGGGGAAAATGATGGAACTGGTTAACCACTTCAGGTAGTTTAGTGCTGACTTTGTGGGAACATGGGAAAAATTCTTAGCTAGGCTTATAAGGGCCTCCAGGCTAATAGCCTAGTATCATCCTATGAACATATGAACCTAGGTATCTGAAAAATGTGGTTGAGGAGAAAGTGATATCTGACTGAAGAAGTCAAAGCTATCATCGCAGGTGCTGCTGCCAAGTTAATACAGTTTATCGGGTAGAGTGTGACAGAAGAATGCCAGTGTGGCTGAACAATGAGCTATACAAAACATTTGTGTAACCAGTGCCTCTGTATGGCACAGAGACCTCGGCAGTGAAGACAGAGCACTTGAGGAAGCTTGAGGTGATGGAGATGAAGTCCCTGAAATGAACAGTAGGATTTACATTGTGGGATGGCAGAAGAAATGAAAGGAATCCGAGCAGAAGTCTAAATCTCAAAATGCACGCACTCGAGGCCCTTCTCAGTATGGAGAACATCGATGTCTGTGCTATAACAGAAACCTGGTTCAAGGCTCTTGAGAGCACCCCAGCACTATCAGGTTTTACCTCATATCATGCGTTCCGGCCCCAAAATCCGGAAAATACCAAGAAAGGAGGGGGGGTATCCATATTCATCAAGGACACCCACACCTCCAGACTGGTGGCAACGCACGATGCATCGGAAACCATCCAGGTGCAATTAACCATAGGCAAGACTGCTCTGCAAATTGTAGCATGTTACAGGCCACCCTCACAAACTCAGGAACCTCACATGGCCTTCCTGAAAACACTAGAGGGGATAAATGTATCACCAAACACCATCATACTAGGTGACTTCAATTACCCTAATATAGACTGGGTCCACTACTCAAGCCCAAACACCCTAGCCCAAAAGTTCCTGGAATTCATAAACTCAAATGCCATGGAACAACTAGTCACCATCCCCACAAGAGGAGAAAACATACTTGATCTCATCATCACGAACATGGGAGCACAATGTTCAACACCGGAAGTATACCCCTCACTGGTGAGATCAGATCACAAACTAATCTCGCTGGAGGTCCTCATCCCACCCCACCTGAAATAAAAAGACCACAGTAAAGAACTTCTCGAAAGCCGACTTCACACTTCTAAAGACTAGTGTGGTCATTTAAGGCCCCGAGCCGGGAAAACAGTACTCAAGCCGCTGAATCACTTACAAATGCCTTCTACCAGCACCTGCAGGACTGCATGGATAAGGCAATCCCAAGCAAAACAAAGACTCTTTGTACCAAAGGCAAGCGTCCAGTCTGGTGGACCCCAGCCATAAACAAACTCTACAACAAAAGGAGGAAGCTACTACAAGATAGAGCAAAATCCTTTAAAGGTAAGACACCCTTGATCACTATAAGTAAAAAACTAAGAGCTCTCATAAAATCATCCAAAGCAAATTTTGAGAGAAAATAGCCAAAGACTCAAAAGACAATCATAAGGCCTTCTTTAGCTATGTTAGAAACCTGGGAGGAAACTCCCAGATATGTTCAGAACTAGTTCAAAATGATGTGAAGATTACTGATCCTACAGACATTGCCAACATACTGGCTGACAGGTTCAGTGCAAACTTCTCCCCTCCCCAAAGGAGAGATATCTATACCAAGCGATTGCAGCCCCCAAACATCTCCAACGCCCAAGTGAGAACTGCTCTCTCCAAAGCAAAAACACAGCATCCATGGGACCTGATGGAGTCCCGGGCAGTGTGCTCCGCGAAGGCAACGAGGAATTAAAAACAGAGGTAGGACAGCTGTCTCATCATAGGCTTACCTCTGGATACGCACTCCAGGAGTGGCGACTGCAACTGTGGTCCCACTTCACAAAGGCGGTGCCTCCACCGACCCTGGAAATTACCGGCCCATTAGCTTGACAAGCCTTATCTGCAAAGCCATGGAGAGGATCATAATGGACCTCATAAATAAAGACATAGGGAATTTGCAGACTTTGGATCCATCCCAGTTTGGCTTTGTCAAAGGCAGATCATGCCTTCTAAACTTGGTTGACTTTTTCGAAACAGTCACCAAAGCCATTGATGAGGGAAAGGCAGTCCATACAGCCTACCTTGATCTGGCGAAGGCCTTCGATACAATACCCCACTCAGGTATCATTGAAAAACTCATCAGCTTAAATGTTAACCCATACATTACAAGATGGGTTGCAAACTGGCTGAGTGACAGAACACACAGGGTCAGAGTTGCTGGCGCCATGTCAGACTCAAAGCCTGTCACAAGTGGTGTACCACAGGGCTCAGTCCTGGGCCCACTCTTGTTTGGCATCTACTTTTCCGAAGTACAAGCAAACACAGGAGGGTTATGGCTGACAAAGTTCACAGATGACTGCAAACTGGGCTCCATAGTAGAAAACACATCTGACACAGATATCCTTCAGAAGGGTCTCACAGAAACGGATAACTGGTGCCAGAGCCATGACCTAAAGTTAAATGCCAAAAAATGCATAGTCATACCCTTCGGGAAAAACAAGGTTACCCCTAGCTACCAAATAGGTGGCAATCCACTGAGCACAGAAGAAGTTATCAGGGACCTGGGGACCCAAGTTGATAGTAGTCTATCATTCGACACCCATGTAGCCAAAGTAGTTAGGAAAACCTTCTACATTGCCCACCTTATCATGAAGGGATTCTCATCTAGATCAAGGGAGGTCATAGTCTCCCTATACTCATCACTCATCAGACCAATGATTGAGTACAATGCCCCATTCGAATGTATCTGACCCGACACTTGCAGCAGCTTGAGAGGCCACAAAAGTTCCTCACCAAAAGGATAAAGGGTCTCAAACATCTGTCCTATGCTGCCCGACTGAAAGAACTCCAACTCTATTCAGTCGCCACGCCTGCTCAGAGGTGACCTTTGCCTAACATACAAGGCCATGTCAAACCCAGATTTGATGAATATGCTTCACCTCAAAAATCTAGATCCATCAGAGCCACAAGGGCGGAGACTTAAACCTTGACACGGCTATTAATAGGACGTGCTGGAGTGATAGATTCATCACCCAAAGACTCCCTATGCTGTGGAACAAAATCCCGGTATATGTGAGGCAGAGCACCTCGCTGGCCTTGTTCAAGAGAAATCTTGACCAGTGGATGGGAGATCGCAGATATACCCCAGGGATTACCTCAGTGTCACTGCTCGACAGAGGCACAGCAAAATAATGGGTATAGTTCCCCATACTAAAGGGGTGGCGTAAGCCACAAAACTATGGGCTAGGCTTGTAAATGCCCTCGGGCAGATAGCCTAGTATGAACCTATGAACCTAAGAAGCCAAAAAAAGCCCAAATTGCAGAGAAGGCCAAAGAGAACACATTGTGGTGTTTCAGTAGTGTGTGTGTGTGATATAGCCTGTGACAGTGTACCTCTATCTTTATGTTAATGTGTTCCAGTAACCGTCTATATTGTTACACATGATACATGCACTTCTTCCTCATTGTAGTTTTTTCTTTATTTTTTTTTATTCTCTTTTTCTCCCACCTTGTCAATGTACATACCAAATATCACCTGACGCAGAAGGCTGCCCTACTGTGTTCCTGTCTTAAACTGAACTTTATACACCCATTTGTCGATGGGTTGTCATTTTTTTCTTTCTTTTTTGTTAACCATTTACTGATGTAAATTCCACACTCATAGCTGTAGCATTTACTTGTGTATTTCTGCAAGACAGCACAGAGGAGTAAGGCTATAAGCTGTTAATGAGCTGAATCCTACCATACAGGGTTTGATTCCCTCAGCCTCCATTTGCTTACTGTGTAATTTTGAGAAAGTCACTTAACTAGATACTTCTGTGGGGCAAGCAGGAAACTGGGACAGGCTTTTCAGTGATGATCTGATCTTAATACCAGACAGCTACCCATGAGCCAAGGAAAGACTTTTGTCTAAAGCTTTTCTGTTTTCTTCTAGTCCTTTTTTCTATTGCGTCTAAATATCCTCATTCCTCTTATGTCTCTATTTATCCAGCTTATTATTTGTCTGCTAATTCTTAGCAGTACTGATCTTATAGTTTTGAAGTTGTTAACAAGTGTAACTGCTTTCTGTTTTTGCATTGTCTTCTTACTTTCTATTTATGATATTTTGCATTTTGTTGATCTATGGGGAGAGTTACTACTGTAACAGCAGATTTTGGTTGGGATGTTGCTCCTAAATTCTTATAACATCATGTACTTCATAGTTTGACCACTTTACTTTTTCATTTTATCGTAGTTCTTGCCAATATTCACTTTAATGATCATATCTAACCTTTGGGTGACTGTTAATTTAAATTTTTCCAGTGTACTTTGGAAGTTGGCTTCCTGACAGAAGTGGGAGACCACATTCTGGGAATCAAAAGTTAAACTGTGATTCAAACAGGAAAAAAGAGTGAATTAAAAAAAAAAATCACAAAACAAATTTGAAGCATTTATGCTAGGAAGAGGGTAACAAAGGTACTACAAACCCTGACTTGTAGTGCCATGACCCTGTGCCCTGCATAATTATATATGCAAACTAACTTGCAGTTCTGCTGTTTCGATAATTACAGTTAGTACTTTAAGCTTCATAGGTTGGTACTAGGCTATCGGCCCTAAGGCCTATGCAAGCCTAGCCATAACAATTCCGTGGAATTTTTTTCCCACAATATTTACTTCTCTGGGCCCCTGTCTAGCAGGGTGACTGACATGATCCCCGGGGTGAATTTCCTATCTCCCATCCAATCATCAAGGTTCCTTTTGAAGAGGGCCAATGAGGTGCTCTGCTTGACATGTATGGGCAGTCTATTCCAGACTATGGGGAGTCTCTGGGTCAGGAACCTATCCCTCCAGCATGTTTTGTTCATTGTGATGTTAAGGTTTAGATCCCTGGAGCGTGTGGCTCTGAGGGATTGAGATTTCTTTAAGTGGAGCATGTCCAACAGCTCAGGGTTTGACATGGCCTTGCATGTTAAGCAGAGATCGCCTCTGAGAAGACGATGTGCCACAGAGTGTAGCTGGAGTTTTTTTAGACGGTCAGCATATGGCATCTGCTTTAGGCCTGTGATTCTTTTAGTGAGGTATTTCTGTGGCCTTTCCAGCTGTTGCAGATGTCTTGTGAGGTACATACCAAATGGGGCATTATACTCTATAATGGGTCTAATGAGGGATGAGTACAGTGGGACAATGACCTCCTTTTTTCTGGATGAAAAGCCCTTAGTGATGAGGTGTGCCACATAGAAGGATTTCCTGACTGTTGTGGCGATGTGGTTATCAAAAGTGAGACCATTGTCCACTTGTGTCCCTAAGTCTCTCATCACACTTTCGATGTTTACTGTCCTGCCACCTATGTGGTAGTTCAAGGGGACATGTTTTTTTCCAAAGGGAATGACTATACATTTCTTGGCATTAAGCTTGAGCCCATGACTCTGGCACCAGGCATCTGTTTCTGTAAGGCCCTTTTGTAGAATATCCACATAATTTGGGGATTCAGTAATGGCTCCCAGTTTGCAGTCATCTGCAAACTTTGTTAGCCAGAGTCCCTTAGTGTTGGCCTGTACTTCAGAGAAGTAGATGCCAAACAAGAGTGGTCCCAGGACTGAACCCTGAGGTACTCCACTTGTCACTTGTCTGGAGCTGGATTTGGAGTCGGCTACTTTTACAGTCTGGGTTCTGTCAGTATGCCAGTTGGCAACACATCGAGTGACATAGGGATTTATGCCCAGCTTAGTAAGTTTATCTATGATTCCAGAGTGGGGGATAGTGTCGACGGCCTTGGCAAGGTCCAGATAGGCTGTGTGGACCTCCTTACCCTCGTCCACAGCTCTGGAGACTGATTCAAAGAAGTCAGTCAGATTCAGGAGACAAGATCGGCCCAAACTGGGTGGGGTCCAATGTCTGGAGGTTGCCAATGTTTTTGTTTATAAGTTCCATGATAATGCGTTCCATGCCCTTGCAGATCAGGCTTGTCAGACTGATGGGACGGTAGTTCCTGGGATCCAAGGTGTATCCTCCCTTGTGGATCTGGATAATTGTAGCTGTGCGCCACTCAGTGGGCACGAAGCCTGAGGTGAGGCTATGATTAAACATGACACTTAGGTGGGGTGCCAGTTCATTTTGTAGTTCATGTAGTACACAGCCTGGGATGTCATCTGGTCCCATGGATGCTGTATTCTTAGCTTTGGAGAGTGCTTTTTCTACCTGTGTGGCTGTGATTATCGGAATTTGGCAATCTTTTGGTATTGAGATGGGCCCTTTAGGGAGTGAAGTTGGCACTAAATCGATCTGCCAGGATATTGGCAATATCCTTGGGATCAGTATATTTAATGCCATTCTGTTGTAGCTCAGAGCAGATCTGAGCATTGCCATTTAGATTCTTGACATAACTATAGAATGCCTTGTGGTTGTCTTTGGAATCTTTGGCAATTTTATTTTCGTAACTAGCTTTTGAGGCTGGAGAGGGAGTTTTTTGCATCCTGGGATTTTCCTCTTTTCTGCAACAGTTTCTTCCTTCTGTTGTATAGTTTGTTTATAGCAGGGGACCACCAGATTGGCTTCCTTTTTTTGGAGAAGAGCATCTTGGTTCTATTTGGGATGGCACGATTCATGCACGAGTGGATGTGCTCGTACAGTGCCTTAGTGTAGGATTCTGCAGTCGAACTTCCAGATCCCGTCTGCGTGGGTGTTGTGAAGTTTGTCACTTCTGACTTCAGTAACATGAAGTTGGCTTTGGAGAAGTTTCTTAAGGAGGTTTCCTTACTGGGGGGTGGGGGTGGATGTCAAGGGTGATTTGCTTATGGTCAGACCTGACCAATGAGGGGGTGACCACTGGTGTGGAGCATCTATCTCCCATGTTGGGAATGACCAGTTCTAGGATATTGGAGCCCCTGGTCGGACAGTGGATTCGTTGATCCAGGGCATTGGAATTTATGAATTCCAAGAACCATTGGGAGTTGGTACCCGAGTAGATTTCCCAATTAATGACAGGGTAGTTGAAATCACCTAGTATTAGGGTATTTGATTGTATCTTAATATTTTCCAGTATGTTTAGGAAGGTATAGTTAGAATCTTGGGGTATGGTCGGGGATCTGTAGCAAGCTGCAGTTTGGATTGCAGTCTTACCTAGTGTTAGTTGCACCTGTGTTTCGGTCTTGGTTTTGTGGCCGAAAAGTGTGTTAAAAATTGTAGCCTGGTATTGCAGGGGTGCTCTCTGGAGCCTTGAACCAGGTCTCAGTCACTGCACAGATAACGATGTTCTCCATTTTTAGGAGTGCCTCAAGAGAGTGCATTTTGAAGTTTAGACTTCTAGCATTGAGTAGCATTACCTTCATTTTTTGCATGCTTGCATCTGTTACGGTGGTGGTTTTATCCTTTGAACCTTGCCTAAAAAAGGCACTATAGGGGTGGCAAGAGCTTTAGCCAGTAACCTGAATCCCAGGGATGACAGGTGCAGACCATCTCTGGCAAAACATCGTGGTTTGTCGATCATGTCTTCCCAGGCAGACAAATACTGGATCCCCTTTGAATGACACCAGAAGCTTAGCCAATTGTAAGTCAATCATTTTGTTCTTATACTGTGGTATCATTCTGGGCGAAGGCAGGATGCTACTCAGGGCTAGGGTCATACCTGACTGGGTCACATGATCCAAGAGCTCTTCCATGTCTCTTTTCATGTAGTCCAGGGAAGTATGTCTCAAGTCATTTACTCCAGCATGGACAATGACAGAGTCGTATTTGTACTTGTTGTGGAGTGACTTGAGTGCATGCGTTATGTGGCGGATCCTGGCACCCGACAGGCAGTTGACTGTAATTTTCTCCTTGTTCAGCCTGGTGAGTGGGACATCAGTGTGCCTGACTATAGAGTCACCTATGACTAAAGTGTTGGGTACATTGTCTTATCTTAGGGGCTGTTGTTGGGTGGCACACTGGTGTTGTGAGCTATGTGTCACTTTGGTTATGACTGGTGTTGTGTTTGTTTGCGTTTCGGCTTCGGAGGTCCTTGGTGCTTGGGCAGGTTAATGTTAAGGGCCTCCGCATATGTGGGTTTAGTGTTGCTATGTGTGGGAGTTGATGGTGTGGGTTTTGAGGGGCTATGAGTTGCTAGAGATGTAATTCAGGTGTTAGCCTTCTCCTCTTGACTGTCTAGCACAGTCTTGACAGGAGAGAGCTTTGCTTCCAGTTTGGCTATGTAAGTGCTCGCAGGTTGTAGTGTTGGGTGGTAGGAGGACAGGATTGTCTGTGTACATGAGGCAGTTGCTGCATTGCCCCAGTATGCCCAGATTCACCAGGTGGACAGGAGAAACCACCAGAAGCTGACCACTGGACATGCCTGTTTAGGTGCTTTTTTGTAAGGTTTAAGAGCTGTTTTCCCTTACCTTTGCAAGGTACTTTGCAATTGTAGGCTGTTTAGTGCCTATGATTAATTTCTCCTTATTGACAAGGAGAGCTGAGTGCTTGAATCAGTTTCAGGCTTCCTAGTGCTTTACAGCAGGTTCTAGAGAAAGTGCTAGTTACAGGGGTTCATATTTTAGTGCTACAACTGAGAAACCAGCTAGTTTTAAGGGACAATTTGAACAGCAGACTTTCTGGCACCTGGAATACTTTAACAGTAGCCTCGTACTGCTACACAATGTGAAAAATGTGCAAACACATGCGTTTTTAAGCCAGAAAGTTGAAAGGGATAGAAAGCCCAAAAAGGCTAATAAAATTACAATTTCAGGGCTGGAAACCACTCCTCTAGCGTTAGATAGGCAGTACAATGCTCACCAGTCCCACTGGTAGGCAGTAGGACTTCCCTCTGCCACATCAAGGTCTGGATAGCTCTGAGCACAGAAAATAAAGTCCTGAGACAAGCAAGGCCTGAGATATGGACTGGCTAGAAAAGGTGGGAAACGAGCAAACAAGGTAGTATATATATATATTTTTTTGAAACAGGCTAAACAATGCAATAATACAGTAAATAAACACAGAAAAGTCTAACACACTTGAGTGTGTAGTCCTAAACAGTAAATGCAATTAAAACTCAAATTATCAATTTAAAACTTTTTAAATGAAGCAAGGCAAGTGCACAACTGAAAAACGATTTAAGTGGCAGTAATACAGCAGAATAAGTAGCTAGTCTACATATACAGAGAAGTCTATATATACAGAAAAGCAGCTAAAACACACAAACACTTCAGATGCAGTGCAACCTAGAGCACTTGAGTTGTAGCAATATTAAGGCAATTACAGTTATAATAAATGCTCTAAAATACACTCTATATTTCCAAAATGTTTGAGAAGCACAGTCAGAACATAAGGAAATTCAGGCAAAATTTTTTTTTTTTAAGGGATAAAGGAGAAACAGAAGGCCTTATCAAATGATCTCTCTGTATTAGTTAGAATGAGCTAATGACCCTAGACTGGGAGGAGTGTCCCAGATCAGATTTACAGTAGGGGCGGGCAATTGCAAAGCCACCAAGTATAACACAAGACACCAACAGGGTGAGTGGGTGGGGAGCTATTAGCCTACAAAGCACTAGAGAAAGCCACAAAATGAAAGTTTTTAAACAGATAAAGATTTGTAAATATACAGAATGCTTCAGCTGCAAACAAATCAGTTACCCGTGCAGATTACAATAAAAGTGCTATATATAAATTGCTAGAAACAATAAACTGTATAAATAATCGGAAAAAAAACAGGATACTTCTGTATCTCAGCTAAGAGTTGGAGTCAACAGCTCTCATCCACTCTGCTCGGTGTGTATAGACAGAAACTCTCTCAAAGTTAAGGCTTAAATACCAGAACTTTTTTTTTTTTTTTTTTTACAAAAACACAGACCCAGCCCCCACTAGCCTGCAGCTATTGGCCTGCAAAGCACTAGAGAAAGCCACAAAATGAAAGTTTTTAAACCGATAAAGATTTGTAAAGATGCAGAATGATTTAACTGCAAACAAATCAGTTACCTGTGCAGATTACAATAAAAGTGCTATATATAAATTGCTAGAAACAATAAACTGTATAAATAATCGAAAAAAAACAGGATACTTATATATCTCAGCTAAGAGTTGGAGTCAACAGCTCTCATCCACTCTGCTCGGTGTCTATAGACAGAAACTCTCTCAAAGTTAGGGCTTAAATACCAGAACAACAACTTTTTTTTTTTAACAAAAACACAAAAGAACCAGCCCCCACTAGCCTGCAGCTATTAGCCTACAAAGCACTAGAGAAAGCCACAAAATGAAAGTTTTTAAACAGATAAAGATTTGTAAAGGTACAGAATGCTTTAACTGCAAACAAATAAGTTACCCATGCAGATTACAATAAAAGTGCTATATATAAATTGCTAGAAACAATAAACTGTATAAATAATCGAAAAAAACAGGATACTTATATATCTCAGCTAAGAGTTGGAGTCAACAGCTCTCATCCACTCTGTTCTCAACAGGCACCTTTGGAAATCACTTGAACCCTTTCACTGCTGTGCATTTTGGCTTGTTTTAAGACCCTGTACATGCAAGTCTTTATTTGTTGAACTGTCTGAGGTATTCTAGTGAAATATTCTGGACAAGAAATTTGGAGCATCTTCTGCTCATTGTACAGCCGATGCAGCTCTAGGTTTGAGGCAGAAAAATAGCTGTATCTGGTATTTTTCTGAAAACAATTATACTATTTTTAATTTGTCTTTTTCTGACATGTGCAAAGCTCACTCAAAATTGTGGGCAGAGTTAAGTAACTGTTGTCTTCCCATGTGCACACTATGCCTACATATTTGTATGTGCCTGTAGGTATGTGTACCTATATACATATGCACAAGTAATGCAGACAGCGTTTCTTTTTTCCTGTTTGCAGACATATCTGTGTAGAAATCATGTTTTAACTATTTACATTAAAGAATACTGTTATCCGTTTGTCAACATGTGCAGATATGTCTGTGTGCACATATATAACCTTTTAGACACCTTTCAGCAGCCTTGCATCCTATTTGCATATTCCAGAACTGCATGCAGTACTCAGGGTGTGGGCTGGTCAGGATCCATTTAGTGTGCAAGTACTCCTTACCTCTAGAGTCTTAGCCCCTATGGAGATAACCCCTGCTTTCTGTTTAATGTTGTCATTGCCATTGCACTCCCTTCCTGGTGGTCTTGTTGTGACCAGTACACTTAGGTAATGTTATTGCTCTGTTGCCTTCAGTTCCACTGTCCAAGCAGATAACTCCACACCAGAGTTTTTGTAGCCCAACTACAGTAATTTCCATTTGCGTGCAATGAGTTTCATCTGCCACCTTTCCATTTAGTTTGTCAGCCTGTCTAAAACCTTACCTAGACTCTTTTCCCCCATCCTCCAGGGCTGTACTTCAGAGTTGTTGCTACATGTTGCAGCACCCCAATCTGTCACCCTTATCAACCCCTCATTGATAAGTTGAGGACCAAAAAAGTCTTCCCCTCTATGTTGAAGACCAAAAAAAAAGTCTGCGCTGCACTACCAAATGATCATACCCCTTGACTCACCCTTTACCTCGTTCTACCTGTGCCTCTGCCTGTCATTGTTTCATTAAGAGGCTGATCTTTTTCTGTGTTCCTTTAAAGTGTCTTAGACAAATGAACTGAAGAAAATAAACAACCATGATAGGAAAAACTGGAATACCAAAAATATAATGGCCATGAGCCAACAAACACGTTTATTAGACCTCCAGTGCCTCAGCAAAGCCTTCAAGGAGTACACATAAACATCTCACAACTCACCTACTTAAATACAAAAATATGTATCAGTTATTCAATTAATACAAACAAATCAACAATTTCCAATTACATTCAACATTAAGTCCTACAGGGGACATGGTATTAAATTTTAAAATGAACACACTTTCTTTATACATTAACTTCCTTTTAAATACACCTTCTGAGTAAAAACCCATAGGTACTTTTTCTAAAATGCTATATTTTAATCATTGTGGATTAGAATTGTGACATTCTAAAAAATGCTTCACCACAAGGCTATCAATTTTTTTATTTCTAATATTTCTATTGTATTCCTGCAGTCTGCATTTAAATTTCCTTTTAGTTTCTCTAATGTATACAAGACTGCAGGGGCATTGCAAAGCATAAACAGCACCCTATGTCTCACAATTAAATATTTCAGATGGATAAAATGCATGTCCATTAATAAAATCAAATGCTCTAATAAGATATGTACAAACATTGCAATGACCACAAGAATAAGTGCCTAAAGGGACATCGACCTGGCGAATAGAATTAGTAACCAGGAATGTAAAATTATTATGTACTAAAATATCCCTAAGTTTTCTAACCTTTTTGTATGATACACCTATTGATGGACATAAAATATTAGTTAAATCATCAAACTGAAACAAATACCTCCAATGATATTTCAATAAGTATAGGGATAAATGCACCATAAGTAGAGACAAAGTATATTTTTCATTTTTCTTTGTTATTTTATGCAGCTGTATTATACATTTGACGATTGTCCATATATACACTTCGATTAATAGAAGATTCTATATTACCTTCAACAACTTTTTTTAATAGCAGCCTGTGTAACTACTCTTATCATACCCCCTAGAAATAAACATAGAATACATTTTGTCTTCTTCCCTATTAAAATCAAATTCATTGTTACATAACCTCCTTATTGTAAGAAATTCCCCATAAGGAAGTGAGGAAATAGTATGGGGTGAATGGCAACTAGTGCCAAACAAATATCTCCCCCATCTTCACATTTTCTGTGTACTGTTAAAATTAACTTGTTTTTGAATTGTAAGGGCCGCATCCAAAAAAGTAATCGTCTTGCCAACCTGCAATCCTCTAAAATGAAATCCAAATCTGTTTTGGTGTAACCGTTCCATAAACATATTAACGTCTGTTAAACCTCCCTTACAAATAAAAATGAGGTCATCAATGAATCTATAGTATTTGGTTACATACCTTTTAAAAACTCTCCATGATACAGATATTCCAGTTCATACAACCCCACCATAAGGTTGGCATACATGGGGGCAAAAGATGCCCCCATGGCAGTACCCTGACGTTGATGAAAAATCATATTATTAAATGTGAAATAATTGTTTTCTAAACAAAAGGCCAATAATTCTAATATGTAACTACCCTTTAGATTATCTCCTATAAAATATTTAACTGCTTCTAATCCAAATTTGTGTTTAATATTTGTGTATAAACTACATATATCCACTGTTATAAAATAAGTGTCTTCAGAGCATTCAAAATCTAAAAAATTATCTAAAAAATCCATGCTATCTGTAATATATAAAGGCAGTTTTATGACAAAAGGTAATAGCAATTTATACAACAACAATCCAGTATTGGCTAGAAAATATTTACTGGCAGATACAATCGACTACTGAAGAAGGCTGGACCCAGGACAGACCCCTGTGGTGATCCGCTAATCACTTTCCTAATCCCTGTCGTTGTCCTTCTCACTACAACATGTCCTACCATTCAGCTATACAGGAGCCCATTTGTTCATTCTTAATCCTGTTCTTACTCTGATTCAGTTTTCTTGCCTTGTTCATGGTTTGGTGTTCCACTATTGCCTGTCCATTTTTCCTTAACGAACATTCAAAACTGCTGATCCTTATCTTTTCCCTTCATCCAATCAAATTGTTTGACCTCCTGAAACCATTTTCTTTCTTTCTTTATGTTTGTATACACATTTACATTATCTCATGTACTTTCTTGGCAAATCTTTGTCAACGCACAGTGTTTTAGTTGCGAGTCACCAATTTTTTTAATTACACCGTCTTTGCTAAAGAAAACTCTGTTACATTCACCTTTTGAAAAAGAGCAGAGGCATGATCCTCCAAAAATTGTACTGTTCCTGACCTGTGTAGTAGAATGAAATGCAGTAAGGAAAATGAAGTCAGAGAATGTGCAGGCTTGGATGAAGTCACTGCAGACACAATCAAGATGGTGGATGCATTGGGGAAAATGGACCCTGGGTTACTCATCTCAGTATGGAGAGAGGCATATCTCAGATGACTAGAGAGTAAACATTCTAGTGTCAGTGTTCCTGTTCATAGTGGTAATGGACTACAAAAGAAAATGAGTTGTGGGGAGGTGAGGGATAGATCAACAGAACTGTTGAGTGCAAATGATGTGGCACTTCAAGGAGAGACTGAACAGGCGCTTCAGAAATAAGGGACTGGAGTTCAAAACTGAGGGCACATGAGGTTGAACTGAGCACAGACAAGACTATTGTGACAGCAGTAACTGATGGTTCAGTGGAGGCAGCTGAAAACATTAATAGAAAGAATGCTGCAGCAGGTTAACAGTTTCAGTTGTCTGAGAATTTGGTTGAAGAAAAAGGAAATCTTTCTGAGGAAGTCAGAGCTAGAGTCATGGGTGCTGTGGCCAGCTAGCACTGAATGCAAGAGTTAGTGTGTGACAAAAGAATGCCAGAGAAGCTAAACCGTAGGGAATAGAAAAGAATGTACAACCAGTGCTTCTGTATGGCACAGACACCTGGGCAGTGAAGTCAGACTGGCTGAGCAAGCTTGAGGTGATAGAGGTAGTGTCTCAGGTGGGTTGTAGGATGCACACAGTGGGATAGGTGAAGAAATGAAGGCATCAGAGCAGAAGCTGAAGCAACTCAAATAGCAGAGACATTCAAGGAAAACAAATTATGGTGGTTCAGTCATATGTATTATAAAGCAGAAAATTTGATAAAGCAGATTTGGGGGAGACCAGAAGAAGATGGCATCCAGCCAAGAGATGGATGAATTAGAACACCTGTATGGTGTGACTGTCAAAGATGGCAAGAGAATAGCTGTGAATTGTTACAAGTGGCAGTAGTTAACGCAACACCTAAAACCCACATAAAATGTGAAAAACGGGATGAAGGTGATGACGAGTCACTTGATATTCATCTTGCTTTGCACGACTTTTTTGTTAACCATTTCACGTTTGTCATCTTATTTTTCATTGTTTTACACAACTTGCATGTCACTAATAATTTCCATCCTTTAATTATAAGTTGCAGTTGTTTGTTGGGACAATTTTTCCTTGAGCTCTTATGTTCCTTTGAACTTCCTTTGTTTAATGTATCACTATGATTTGGTTCCTTGCATTCTGTTTCACCTAACATGGCATTGTGCATATTTTGTTTCTTAAGTTTATTGCTCACATTTGAATATAGGCGTAGTAGCTACTGTATCTGTTTTTTTTTTATATATACTGTAAAGGCCTCTTCTACAAAGATTCATATATTGTCACAAGGCTAACAACCTGTAGGGCTTTCTAAGCCTAGCCAAGTTTTCTCAAACAAATAATCATGTCATGTAACCAAATAGGAAATTGAGGGCCAGGCATTTATAAGCTAACTCTGTTCATAAGGGACATGGGTGCCAGACCTGGTGTTAAATTCCTATTCCCCGCCCACTGGTCTAGGTTGCTCTTAAAATGGGTACTAGACTAACACAGCTTCATATGGATGGGAAGCCTGTTCCATAATAGGGGCAGTCTCTGGGACACATATTTATCTGTCCAGCATGTTCTCTATGATTGATCTAATCACTCACTGGATAGCCAACTGTTTCACTTATAGGACCCAGGGAGGTCAAAATAGGTGAGGCCAGTCACTAGCGGAGTACGCCAGGGCTTGGTACTGGGCCCAGTCTTTTTTGGTAGCTATTTCTCTGAAGTGGAAACAAATGCTGAAGGTTTATGGCTAAGTTTGCAGGTGATTGCAAACTGGGGGTTATCATCGACTCCCCTGCAGACACTAGCATTCTTCAGGAAGGTCTATCTCAGACTAACAAATGGTGCCAAAGCCATGATCTTAAATTCAGTACTAAGAAATTCATAATTATACCCTTTGGGAAGTCAACCATCCTAGCTACTTACCTTGTTGGTAATACACCCCTAAGAGTCGACCAAGTGGTCAGAGATCTGTGTTTGCATGTAGACAGTAGCCTTACCTTTGACCACCACGTGGCTACGGTGGTGAGGAAATCCTTATGTTGCAGAAAAATATCTACAATTTCAAAATTATACTTTATAAAATAAAATTATGTAAATATTGTAAAAATATTTTCATGAAAATCTTCCATTTTTGTATATTCACTTAATTCTTCCTCTTTTTCTTGTACGTTATATTTATATTTCCTTACCCCTGGACTAGTAGTGCAAAGTTGTAAAGCCCTGACTGCATGTGCAATGGAGGGACTGGAAGGGGGCGATGGGAGTGAGCAGCCAATGCCAGCTTGTCCATCCAGGGGGGGGGGGGCAGCTTAAGTGCACTAAACCAGCAGCATTAAGCACTTGGCGAGTGCCATTAGTTGGTCTGGTTGTTGTATATGCTTAAAAGTGTACATGTACCGCCCAAGGGCAGCTATTGTGGAACTCACAACGCTGCCATGCAATGGAGGGTGTTAGAATGGATTCCACAGCAGCAGTATAACGCACAAGTGTCCCTGATCTCCTCACTGTTCCCCAGACATGGGGTCAGGTTGAGACCTGGGAGGAGGATAAGGTAAGCCAGTAAATGAGGAGAGGAGCCGATAGCAGTTGATGGTCAGCTGGCAGGACGATTGGGGCAAAAAACGTCACGTTTCCTTCATATGTTATAGCCTAACCATTAGATTGTTTACCCTATACTGTGTGTGCATTTTCTTGATGTTTTATACTCTGGTCATTAGTCTGTGTATCGTATACCTTCGTAACTCCATTTTGTATGCATTTTACTTTATCTGCATTTCCTACAGTTTTCCATCTTCTCTGTAATAGATAGTATTCAGATCATCTGTTCCACCAGTCTTAATATGCTTTTGGCTTGCCTGGGTGTTGACTAGTCTTTCTGTACGTATATAAATAGCACTCAGAGAATGCAGCACTTTATTCTTTTTCCTTAACTGTGCTTCCATCTCCCGTCCTGTCTTCTCTAATTTTAGATCGTCTTTCATTTTCTTTATCTCTGCTTGATCCTTGCAGTCGTCTGTCACTTTAAGTTCATTCTGTTTGACTCATTTCTTATCACTGTTTGATTCTTCGTAGCATTGTTTGATTTTCTTTCTCTTGTTCACTGTGAAGCAGCATACTGAAATGTTTTGTAGCAATATTTCCTTTTTTTAATTTTTTCAAACTGTCAACATTTTTGTTTCCTGTTCAGAAGTTATTCGACCGTGTGCGCATTATAGCTATTATCTCATTTACCTCCAATCCCAACTATTCAAAAAAGTGCCATAAATAGTACCTGTCCTGCAGACTCACAGACTAGAGAAATCTCATTTTTGACATTTTTTTACTTTCTGCAAATTACCCTCCGTTAGGATCTCTTTTCCAATTGCTTGCTACAGTGTGCTGAAAATAGCTTGCTTTTGTTTCCAGTACCTAAGTTTTACTTTTTATACTGGGCCTCTGATCTGCTGAGTTCCTTATTGACATTGCTTTGTACATCCTTTTCTGAATTTAGTTTTCCACCAGTGCACTTCATTACTTCTGTCTATGGCTCCTAAGGTGGCCGAGCCTCATTAATTTCTGCCACTTCAGTAATTATTGAATCAGACAATCCATCCATGTTTTTCTGAGCTCTAGCTGTGCTTTCCACTACTACGGCCTACGTCTCCTCGGGTGGTTGAGACTCATTCATTTCTGCCAATTTATGAAGTACTGAATCAGGCAAGCCAGCTCTGTTTTGCTTAATATTAGCCATTACATTTTCTCACTTACTTTCACCAGGTCTTTCAAAGTCAGAGTATCAATTCACAAGTTTAATCCAAAGAAAGAAAACATTTCCATTCTGTGGTTTAACCCAGTTGTCAGTTCTCCCAAGCAAGACATGCAGTATAAATGCACTCTGAACAGAAAAAGTATGGGGATTTCCTTTTTGGACAGATTTCCCTAGTGTATATCAATGCTACCTCAAAGCATACAATGGATTTAGTGGGACTAATGTTAACTAAAAATAAACAAAATAGAGTGTAAAATAATTGGCAATGGAGGTAAAAAGAAAAATTAGCAAAGTAGACAAATTACCCCAATCCAGTATTTCTAAACATTATTTTAAAACTGGATGCTTAGTGGAAAAAGTAGTGGTTATAAACACTGTTTAGCACTAGTTAAATACAAAAGTATGTACTTATGTTCAGGGCCCCAATTTCAAGTTAGTTACAGGCCAAATGTTAAATGAGAGATGCTGTTTGGGTTTATTGAACTTTGTTGAATGAGCTGTTTATGGTAGCAAACTCTTTGCAATACATGATAAAGTATAATCAACCAGACATGAAATATCAGACACGTTAACTGGCAAAAAAAAATAAAAAATCCCTGTCTACAGAGAAAAATAAATGCTGAGTAACAGAAAAAAATGTTGCTAGTGCTGCCCCCTAAATGTTAACAGAACATTAAAGCATGCATGCTTAGTCCATACTAAAAACCCTGTCACTACATGATCCTGTCAGCCAGTTCAACAAAGTATTTCTAGATACCCTTAACAAACTAGCCCCACTCTGCACAAAAAGAATAAAAACTAATCAGGCTCCCTGGCTAACCAAGCCCACTAAACACGTACTGGTAACACGAGATGAAGCCTAGCTAGAATGTCAAAGAAACAAAAATTACATAAATCACCAAAAATTTAAACAGCTGCGCAGCCAAGCAAAAAAAGTATAAACAAAGATGAGAAAAAATATTTATCCCAACAACTGAGTTCCCACCAAGACAGCTAAAAAAAATGCTGGCATGCCGTTTCCCAACTCCTCACCCCTAGGACCAAAGAAAACCCATCTCCAGCCACCGATAAAACATCATTCCAAAAAGCTTAGGCATTCAACATTCACTTTATAGACAGTATACTCCAATTACTCAATCAAGCCAATAAACCCTCACTCCTTGCACTACTCCAGCCCCTCCCTAATTAATGCAAAACACTCCTCTTCTCCTTCCTCTCCCTTACAAAGACACACCCTGTACTGATAAATGTCTTCCTCTCCGTACCCTTCAACCTGTATCAACTCACCATGTACACAAGTTACTATTTAAAGTGAAATCCTGTTCCCCCTCAGCTGATAACCTCCCACCAGCATACCTAAAATATGCCGCTGATGCTGTAGCCTGTCCTGCAGTATACTTATCAACCAATCCATCTCTGAATCCTATATCCCACCCTATGGAAAAAGTCCGTAATAACCCCCTTACACAAAGGTGGAAAATGCAGTGACCTTACTATCATCCCATTGCCATCCTATCCCCCCTATCCAAACTGTTAGAAAAATATATAGACATAAACTACTTAATCATATCCTACAAAACAATTTAATTACCCCCACCCAACATGGTTGTAGACCATCACATTAGTACAACAGCAGTATTAATCTCCTTCACTGATGCAGTTAACAAAGTCAGAGATGCTGGACTTGTAACCTCCGTAATACTTCTTGATCTATCTAAGGCCTTCGATACTGTTCCCACCCAGTACTACTACAAAAACTCTGTACCCTTGGTCTTTCCCTACATCTCAACAGTGGTTCAACAGCTGCTTAACAAACAGACAACAACGTGTAAAATAGCAGGAAAGTCTCTCTCACTAGTTACCAAATAACACAGGGGTTCCCCAGGGGTCCATTATTGGACCCCTACTCTTTAACATCTTCATTAACAGCCTTCACACTGCCTCTCAGCAAAGCTCCCTAATCCAATACGCCGACCATTCTACCATAATTTCCTCCTCCAAAAGGGTAAAACCCCTTCTACATCTTACCCAGTCTGCCGTCTGTTCCATTGAAACCTGGCTTAACAATGCACAGCTCCTGCTGGACCTCCAACAAAACCAAACTCCTGCTCTTTACACCCGAGAATGTCTCATTTGATTTCAAGATCTTTTCACTAAGCAATACTCATATAGAAGTTTTTAATCAAGCCAAATTACTAGGAGTAACCATAGACAATAAACTTTCCTTTGACCTACATATTTATAATGCAAACAAAAAAAACTCACTACAAACTAGGAAAGCTCTACAGCCACAAAAACTTTATGAATACTGTGAGGATTGGGTGAAGATAGATGAAGGCTGCCAGCCTAGTCAGATGGAATTTTGGAGATAATTCTGTCATCTGTAAATATTAATGTAAACCACAGGCTTGTTGTCTTAAATGGTAAAAATAGTGTTACATGTGGAACTGAAAAAATGGAACAACAGTGCACTGTACTTGCCAAGTAAAGCATGTTGTTACCCTTTGATGTAAACACGGCTCCGGCCAGTCTAGATGAAGGAATTCTTGCTATTGTTTTAAGGCCAGAGTTAATGGCCATAATTTGCATGCATAAATGTCCTTTATTGCTCTGGTTTCTGCCCAGAGGTGAAGAATGTAAATATAGTTTCTGTTAGCCTGGGAACCCAGGGAAGTGTGAGGAATGATGTAATGTGAACCAGGAATGTGATTTTAAAAACAGAGAGAATCAGAGAGCATTAAGCATTTTGTCTTGACCATCCAACGCATCAGCACTGTCTTGCTGTGTATGTAAGTTTATCTTAGACTTGTGTTTTCTCTTAGAAATAGCTAGAAACTAGAAAGATTAGACTGTTTTTCTGTGATGTCAGAACTGTACTACTGAATTATTTTAAGTATTTCTCTGTGATCTCTGAGCTCTTGACTAGCACTGTGTAGTAAAAAGTATTGTCTTGTGTTTTGACTATTTGTTATTAAATATTTTAAACACTTTTAACTGTGGCTGTTTTTGTAGAGATAATTTAAACTCTTTAGAGTACTTGCATGCCTTTGGTAAAATTGTACAAAGCCACTTCAATAGCTTTAGCCCTGTGCTATACTACCGATTGGATAGTAATATTACACAGTAATAATTGGACACGCTTTTAAGGGCCTTTGAGTAGCTGATAAATATTAGTGGGTGGTGGCAGCTGGTACTACCGTATAGTCTGGGGAAAAAGGGGCACAGCTGGAGAACCTGTGCCACCCTTCCCCAGGAGTGTCTGTGTGGTTGTATAAACTCTTCTCAAAGTGTGTGTGTGTGTGTGTGTGTGTGTGTGTGTGTGTGTGTGTGTGTGTGTGTGTGTGTGTGTGTGTGTGTATGAGCTACTTGGGCAGGGAGGGACACAAAGCACTGGTTGGACAAAGAGGGTGCTGGAGGTTTTAGCTTGCCCACTAGGCTAAGATCTGGACCCTATAGCTGTGCTTGTGGGTGTCTTATTGGTGACCTGGAGAGCAAGGAAGTGACCAGCCCCATACTGTGATCCCTGTGTGCTCTTAAGGGAAATTGCACTTTACTGTGTGTATTTGTTATCCTTTCCTCCTATTATGAGGCACCCCTCACAGGTGTTAGTGGTGAGGATTGAGGTTCCTTGATTGCTGGGCCAGGGCATGGGCATCACATATTAATTGTTTGGCAGTGGTGGGATATCCACACCAGATATTAATTGGTTGGCAAATACTAATTGGCTTGTACTGGTGTAGGTAGAGTGAATTCCTGTAGCAGTAGTCTACCAGTGTAGTTCCTCGCAGGATGTGCAGTAACAAATTCCGCCCCAAACACGCCTCCAAGCCAGACTAGGCAGCAGCTGCATGAATATTCATTTGCGGATGGTAGGGGATGTCATTAATATTAAGTACCTGTAGAAACACAAGAAGCTGTGCTTATAAAATTATTAAAAGACTGTTACAGACTTACAGAACCTGCGTTACTCCAACAACACTCTGAATTAAGAAATTCATCAACGATTTGCTATAAAAACTGCAACACGACTCTGTTTTTTTAAATATAATACCATTACATTTTAATGGCTGAAAATGTTTCCTGAAGAGGGTAGCAGCACTGTTGCACAGCACTTCTTCAACGCTGAACTGGTCAGCTAGCCTTAAGGCATCCACATCTGTATAGAAGTGGGGGGGAAGTGCCCCCACAAGGGGGTGCAGGTGGGCTTGCCCCCCTGAAAAAGGAGAAAAAGTAATCATTTGGATGGAGTTCGTTGTGTGCATGAATGTTTAGCAATTTACATGACATGACATGCGAATTAACATGCCGCCTGTCAGTCTTCCTCGATATCCCCACCCATTTGGTGTGCCAATCACTGACGGCACGCCCAAAGCTGCAGAGAACTAAGTGAGAGGTACTACACTTTGAGATTACCCCTGTAGCTTGTGTACAGTGAGCTCTGAAGGTGTTTTGTACTCTAAGTTAACCACGCAGTTCAGATCACAGTTGTTTTATTTCTTTTGTTAGCTTAGTTAGTCAGCTTGAGCAGGCAGCATGTCAGCAGAGGAGTATGGAAAGCTGACAAGGAGCCAGCTGGTGGAGATGTGCCAGGCTAGGGGACTGGTGCATGGAAGCCTGACTAAGGCAGACCTGATTGCAGCCTTGGTTACAGCTGCATCCGAAAACAGCAACCAGGAGGACAATCAGACTGGCAGTGGAGATATAATACCCTCGGAGAATGGACAGCTCAACCTTTCTGCAGAGAACTTAAAAATCCATCTGGAGCTAAAGAGACTTGAGTTGGAGGTCAGGCGTTTGGAAATACAAGCAGCTTAGAGACTAAGGAGTCAGGCTGAGGGGAATGTGAAACTGCTACCCCTGGAAGCCGAAGAAAAGGAGCGTCAGAGGAAGCATGAGAGGGACATGCTGACTCTTTGCCAGAGTCATGGAGGTAATGGGGAAGGGAGTATCTGGACCCCAGAAGCACAAAAGGTCAGTAAATTTCTTCCACAGTTTAAAGAGGGGGGATAATTTTGATAGTTTCATTCATATGTTTGAGAGGATATGCAAACAGTATGGTGTTGACCAAAGGCTCTGGGTATGGTTCCTGACCCCCTTACTGCATGGTAAAGCTGTAACTGTTTTGTCAAAAATGTCTGACGTTGCATGTTTTGATTATACTGCTGTTAAAAGTCACTTGTTAGAATTGTTTAAGCTAGCACCTGAAACGTATAGGAAAAAGTTTTGTGAGCACAAACGCAAGGCAGATGAAAGTGTTGCTGAAATGAGCACTTATTTTCCATAGGTGGGTGAGTGGATGTCAGGTCACCACTTTTGAAGGGCTGGCAGACCTTTTAGTGAGGGAACAAGCCCTTAGCACTTTGCCTGAGGACATGAGGATCTGGTTAGCTGATAGACAATGTGCCACTTCAGATGAGTTGGGAAAGAAGGGAGACCTATACCTGGCAAGCAGGGCAGCCCTGCACAGGAAAGGGACACCCCAGTACTGCTCATGGGTTTAAAGGACCCCATGGTGGGCAGCACAGACTGCCCCAACAGAATCTGCCAGTAGCAGGGAAGCCACTAGTCCAGGTACATGTCCAGGAGCTAGGGTTAAATGTTTTGAATGCAACCAGTGGGGCCGTGTGGCATACAGGTGTCCATGGAGGCAAGGTGATGAACAAAAGGTGAATGAGCCAGTAAGTGGGAAAGACAAAATGCCAATAGTAGGCTGTCTTGGGACAACAATGGTACCTAGCTACCACTAGAGATTATATCCTGTGGTAGTGAATGGCAAAGAGACCATTGCCAAGAGAGACACAGCCTCTGATTCCATTGTAAAGCCTACAGTGGTTACAAAGGAGCACTACTTGCCTGGGCAGTCTACTCCAGTTAGGGCTTTAGGAGGAAATCCCTTTCCTAATACCTTTGGCTAGGGTTCACCTTAACTGGGAGGATAGAAATGGAAGCCAGCAAGTTGGTGTGTGTGAGGATATACCTGCAGATGTCCTGATAAGGAATGATTTTGATAGTGCAGTACCCTGTGCTTGTGCAGTTACACGCAGTCAGGCTTGGAGACTAGCAGGTGAGTCTGGTAGCTTGGTGGAGACGCAGACAGATGGCATACTTGCAGCCAGGACAGGGGAGGTGGTTACTTCAGGGAGGGAGCTACCCTGTAGCAGTGAGACTGAAGGTGAGTCACAGCTGCTTAGGGGTACTGATGGTCCCTTGGACAGAGTGACTGAAAGGTAGAGGTGAATAGTAGCACCCAGGCTGACAGTGAGGCACTACTGTCAGAGGATGCCAGACTTCCTGTGGAAGGGGAGCTGGGAAGGGTTACAAGGAGAAAGCTGAGATAGGCTCAGCTCTCAGACCCTACATTGCAAGGCCTGAGGCAGGTAGCTAGGGAGGCACCTGATTCTCAAGGAAAGGGGGAATCTGTATACTGGGACAAAGGGTTACTATACAGAGAGTGGACCCCTGAAGGAGGGCTAGAAGGTGAAAGAGTACAACAGTTGGTAGTGCCCAGAGCCTACCATCTGGCGCTTCTAGCCATAGCCCATGATATTCCCTTTGCAGGTCATATGGGCATAAAACATACAAAGAGGCGTATTATGCAAAACTTCTATTGGCCTGGAATTTCCAGAGGTGTAACAGGGTACTGCAGGACCTGTGAGCATTGCCAAAAGGTAGGCAAGGCAGGAGACAAGGTGAGATCTCCTTTGATGCCTTTGCCTGTGATTGAGGAGCCATTTCAGAGGATAGCTATAGATATTGTGGGTCCTCTGAGTATCCTAAGTTCCACAGGGAAAAAGTATATCCTAGTGGTAGTGGATTATGCTACACGATACCCTGAGGCAGCACCAGGTGGATACAGGACCCCAAAGGCCTATTAGGCAGGCCCCTTATAGAGTACCTGAGAGAGTCAAACAAACCCTGAGAGAGGAGGTACAGTAGATGTTAGAACTAGGGGTGATTCAGGAGTCCCAACAGTCCCTGGGCTTCCCCAGTGGTGCTGGTACTAAAGAAGGATGGCAGCATCAGGTTCTGTGTGGACTACAGGAAGTTAAATAGTCACACAGAGTCAGATGCTTACCCCATGCCTAGGACAGATGAGGCCCTAGAGCAGCTGGGTGGGGCTAAGTATCTTACAACCATTGATCTTACCAAGGGTTACTGGCAGGTGCCCTTGACTCCCAGTGCTAGACAGAATTCTGCCTTTGTGACTCCTTTTGGCTTGTATGAGTTCACAAAGATGCCCTTTGGGATGAAGAATGCCCCAGCAACTTTCCAGAGGCTGGTAGATCATATCCTTGCTGGAGCAGGAGGGTTTGACCTACCTAGATGATATTGCATCTACAGCCATTCCTGGCAAGAGCCCCTCCAACATGTCAGGGAGGTGCTGGGCAGACTACAGAGGGCAGGGATGACCATTAAGCCGAGCAAATGTCAGGTGGGTATGGCAGAAGTCTCCTACCTAGGAAATAGAGTGGGGAGTGGTAAGATAAGGCCATAACCTGCCAAAGTGGAAGCCATTCAGGCATGACCTGCACCTGTTACTAAAAAGCAGGTGAGGGCATTTTATAGGGACAGCAGGGTACTACAGACAGTTCGTCCCCAGTTATAGTACCATAGCTGCTCCCCTCACAGACCTGACAAGGAAGAACAGGCCAGATAAGGTAGTGTGGACCCCAGCATGCTAACAGGCATTCCAGAAGCTTAAAGAAGCTTTGGGAGGACCCCCTGTGTTAGCCAGTCTAGATTATAGCAAAGAATTTGTTGTGCAGGTGGATACTTCGAACCATGGGGTGAGTGAGGGTTGTACTTAGCCAGATTTCTTCAGAGGGGGAAGAGCATCCAGTGGTTTATCTCAGTCATAGGCTCCAACCCGGGGAGGAATGCTGTGCAGCTGTAGAAAAGGAATGTCTAGCCATAGTGTGGACACTGCAGAAACTTTGGCCTTCTCTGTATGGAAGGAAATTCACTGTTATGACAGATCGCAACCCCCTAACATGGTTAAACAGAGCCAGCCAGCAAAATGCCAAGTTAGTAAGATGGAGCCTGGGGTTGCAAGTATATGATATGTCCATGCAGCACCACAGTGGGATTAGCGATGCCAATGCAGGAGAGCTCTCAAGACAGGGAATGGGAAAACTAGCTTGGGGATATGTGGATATTGGGTGAAGATAGATGAAAGTTGCCAGCCTAGCCAGATAGAATTTTGGAGATAATTGTGTCATCTGTAAATATTATTGTAAACCACAGGCATGTTGTACACCCGAGAATATCTCAAGTTGATTTCAAGATCTTTTCACTAAGCAATACTCATATAGAAGTTTTTAATCAAGCCAAACTACTAGGAATAATCATAGACAATAAACTTTCCGTTGACCTACATATTCATAATGCAATCAAAAAAACTCACTGCAAACTAGGAATGTTCTACAGCCACAAAAACTTTATGAATACTGTGAGGATTGGGTGAAGATAGATGAAGGCTGTCAGCCTAGCCAGATAGAATCTTGGAGATAATTCTGTCATCTGTAAATATTAATGAAAACCACAGGCTTGTTGTCTTAAATGGCAAAAATAGTGTTACATGTGGAACTGAAAAAAATGTAACAACAGTGCACTGGTTAATGGCCAGAATTTACATGGATAAATGTCTTTTATTGCTCTGGTTTCTGCCCAGAGGTGAAGAATGTAAATGTAGTTTCTGTTAGCAAGTGTGAAGAATGATGTAATGTGAACCAGGAATGTGATTTTAAAAATAGAGAGAATCAGAGAGCATTAATAAGCATTTTTGTCTTGACCATCCAACTCATCAGCACTGTCTTGCTGTATATGCAAGTTTATCTTAGACTTGTGTTTTCTCATAGAAATAGCTGGAAACTAGAAAGATTAGACTGTGTTTTTCTGTGATGTCAGAACTGTACTACTGAATTATTTTTTGTTATTAAATCTTTTTTAAACCCTTTCAACTGTGGCTGTTTTGTAGAGATAATTTAAGCTCTTTTGAGTACTTGCATGCCTTTGGTAAAATAAAACAAAGCCACTTCAATAGCTTTAGCCCTGTGCTATACTACCAATTGTGTTGGCACTACTATAGTCTTGGTTGGAAAAAAGGGGTACAGTACAGCTGGAGAACCACCTTCCCCAGAGTGAGTGTGTTGTGTGTTTGTACTCTCTTTCTCATGTGTGTGTGTGTGTGTGTGTGTGTGTGTGTGTGTGTGTGTGTGTGTGTGTGTGTGTGTGTGTCAGCTACTTGGGACAGAGAGGGTGCTGGATGTTTTAGCTTGCCCACTAGGCTGAGATCTGGACCCTAGAGCTGGGGACCCGGAGAACAAGGGAGCATACAACCCCGGACTGACTGTGATCTCTGTTTGCTCTTAAGGGAAATTGCACTTTACTGTGTGTATTTGTTATCCTTTCCTCCTATATGAGATGCCCCTCACTTGTGTTAGTGGTGAGGATTGAGGCTCATTGATTGCTGGGCCGGGGCACGGAGGTCACAAATACAACCACCAAAACCACCCTAGCCAGTATTTATGTGCTCCCCTCTCTACTTTACGGTGCTCGTATTCTAACCAACATCCAGACTACCCTAAAAAAACAAACTTCAAGCCTGTTACAATAAAATCACTAAATTTGCTATAAATGCACCTCATAACAAACACCACTGCACAGCTGTCAGTACCCTCAGCTGGCTCAAACTTTCATATCTCCTAGATTCCTTACAACTAGATATAACACACAAAGTCGTATATCAACCCAATAACTGCCCTTCCCTTAATCCCTCCTCCAAACCTACACACCCACCAGTTCTGTCCAGTCTGAAAACAAACAACTAATAACCCTGCACAGACCAAACAATAAAGCAGGACAGTGTTTATATTCTTACACTGTAGCAGAATTTGGAATGCCCTACCAGCAAGCATCAGAACAATAGCAGATCACAACAGTTTCAAACTTGCACTAAAAAAAATCACCTTCTATAAAACAATATCTGCACCTGTTATAATACTACTTAGCAACCCCCCTTCCCATTCTTTTTACTCTACCTTTATTCTCCTTTCCCCCACCCCTTCAATATTTACTCTTTGTCCCATACTTTCTCCCAACTTACCTTCCTTCTCCCTTCTATTTATCCCCACTGCCACCACCTAGAGACCCTTTTCCTTCTGGGGAAAAAAAACATTGTAAATGAAAATTAACAGTATTAACTTACACTGCTGTTTTATTATCTTGTAAGTCGTCTGTGCCTTTTTTTGCAAATGTATAACAATTGTCTGACTTGTAATTTATTGTAATTTTAAACTTCCTAAATGTAAACTATATAGTTTTTAATCTATTTATTTACTATTATGGAGCTTTTCTCCCTGGGCCTCCACTGAAAATGAGACAGCATTTGCTCTTAAAAAGTCTGTGGTCTTCCATTTATTTTTTAACCAGTAGGTGTGGTGTGAGCTTATTAAAAAGCCACCATTTTTGACATATGTGTATGTATGACTTTATTAAGACAGGAATTTATGTTTCAGTAAATATTGTAAGTCATGTTGTATAGCCATTTCTGTCATGGCATTTCTTGTATTTGTTTTTTTTTTTTTTTTTTGTATAATTCTACATTGTCATGCTCTAAAAATATCTCTTGTGCCTTTGTAACTCTTCATGTGGTATACAACTGTGAAATATCTCAACACATAATGCTGGTTTGTTGACACGTTGGTTAAAAACTAATAAAAATTATATTTGAAAAAAAAAGTCACCATTTTCTCCCCATACAAGTTTTTGCTGACTGCATCATAAGGGAACTAGTTTGCCTTTTTATTTACTACATGAATGTGGCAGACTAGCACCACAGACACTGGGACATTTTAATGTCTAGTTTCAGAAAATATTAACATTTTAGGCAGAGATATGTTTGTTATTTAGAACATTTCTGAGAGTTATGGATAATGAATCAGCTTGCTTTTTTTCCAGTATGTCACAACAATAAATAACCCACCCAAGCTTGGAGATTGTTGGAGACTGTGGAATGTGCTTGGATGCTATATATAAGCTAAAGCTAATCCATTACAAGACTATATGCTGACCGTTTTTCAAGGACACCGAAGCTTCCCCTTTTCCTTTAAGACCGTGTTTGGCACAGAAGTGTGTACAATCCTGATGTTAAGATGGAATGTAATTTGTTTGGTAAATATTACCACTGGGAGACTTAAATGTGGTGACTAATCAGGACTTTACACACACACATTACTTTTTTCTTGTCCGTTACAGTTGAGAATATACTGAATGGTGATGTAGGGTTGTTTAAATGAAATTTATTTTCATATTAATCAAGAAGAAAAGCCATCATTTGTTTATCACATCACCATTTATGTAGGTTCATAAATTCAGTTGCTAAGCTTATAAATTCATGGCCTTTAGAAAGCCTGATTGACGTATTGATTCCTTCCACTTATTTTGTGTGTACATGTGCATTAATGTTATAGGGTCTATGTCATACCATCGAACGGCCACATTGTCGAACGTCATCTCATTGACAGTGCAGGCCATCAAACTGTTCTGAGATTGCTTTGTGGTATGGATCAGGAAATTTGCTTTTTTCCCCCACTGTAGGCAATCTTGGAGTTAGTATATGTAGTTAGTGGGGGTGGGGGGTTGAAGGACTACATTGTTGAGAGGTGACATTCGACAATGTTGCCGTTCGATGATATAATATAGACCCAAGGTCATAAAAACAAAAGAGTAATTACAAATGCTTGCCATAGATGTGTTAACAGAAATATGTAGAACAGTGTTACAAATACGGCTGACTAGATACAAATGGAAGGGGTGTACATAAGAATTAAGAAGAATTAGTACAAGAAAAATATGTAAGGCTACTTGTGACAGTAAAGCTTTTTACAATGAATTAGTATTAGCAAATGAATGTCCATGATTCTGTCCAGTAGTGACAACAGCATGTATAAACTGCATGTATAAACAATTAATTCATTCATCTGTAATCCAATGTTTACTTACGGTTCAGTGAAAGTATTACCACTGCAGTATGTCCTAATGTGTCTTAACATACCACTGTGTGTTTGCTATTAATGTCTTGTAAATTGTAATTTATAATTAATATCCCTGATTTAGAAGATCGCAGATGCTGGTGGAAATTGGGCTACTGTTGGCCGAAGGAGGAGAAGAGGCGGAAGACATGGCCGAAGGCAGGAGGAGAGGAGAAAGGCTAGGACTGTGGTAGTGAGGGTCGGAACTATGAATGTTGGCAGTATGACTGGTATAGGGAGAGAGCTAGCTGATATGATGGACAGAAGGAAGGTTGGTATATTGTGTGTGCAAGAGACCAGATGGAAGGGGAGTAAGGCTAGGTGTATCGGAGGTGGGTTCAAATTGTTTTATCATGGTGTGGATGGGAGGAGAAATGGTGTAGGAGTTATTCTGAAGGAACAGTATGCTGAGAGTGTTTTGAAGGTGAAAAGAGTGTCGGAAAGAGTGATGTTTATGAAGCTGGAAATTGATGGTGTAATGATGAATGTTGTTAGTGCATATGCTCCACAAGTTGGGTGAGAATGGATGAGAAAGAAAAATTTTGGAGTGAATTGGATGAAGTGGTGATGACTGTACCCAAGGGTGAGAGAGTGGTGATTGGAGCAGATTTCAATGGGCATGTTGGTGAAGGGAACAGAGGGGATGAGGAAGTGATGGGTAGATATGGTGTTAAAGAAATGCAGAAGGTCAGATGGTAGTGGATTTTGCGAAAAGGATGGACATGGCTGTGGTGAACACGTATTTTAACAAGAGGGAGGAGCATAGGGTGACATACAAGAGTGGAGGAAGATGCACACAGGTGGATTATATCTTATGTAGGAGGGCCAGTTTAAAGGAGATTGGAGACTGAAAAGTGGTGACCGGAGAAAGTGTCGTTAGGCAGCATAGGATAGTGACTTGTAGGATGACGTTGGTTATCAAGAAGAGGAGGAGGAGTGTGAGGGCAGCACCAAGGATCAAGTGGTGGAAATTGAAAAAGGGTAATTGTGAGGTGGAGTTCAGGGATGAGTTAAGGCAGGCACTGGGTGGCAGTGAAGAGTTACCAAATAGCTGGGTAACTACAGCAGAGCTAGTAAGGGAGACGGCTAGAAAGGTGCTTGGTATCACATCTGGACAGAGGAAGGATGACAAGGAGACATGGTGGTGGAATGAGGAAGTACAGGAGAGTATACAGAGAAAGAGTTTGGCAAAGAAGAAGCGGGATTGTCAGAGAGATGAAGAAAGTAGACGGGAGTATAAGGAGATGAGGTGCATGGCAAAGAGAGAGGTGGCGAAGGATAAGGCATATGAAGAGTTGTATGAAAGGTTGGGCACTAAGGAGGGAGAAAAGGACCTGTACCAATTGGCTAGACAGAGGGACCGAGCTAGGAAAGATGTGCAGCAGGTAAAGGTGATAAAGGATAATGAGTGAAACATGCTCACAAGTGAGGAGAGTATGTTGAGGAGATGGAAGGAGTACTTTGAGGGGTTGATGAATGAAGAGAATGAGAGGGAGAGAAGGTTGGATGATGTAGGGATAGTAAATCATGAAGTACAATGGATTAGCAAGGAGGAAGTAAGGATAGCTATGAAGAGAATGAAGAATGGAAAGGCTGTTGGCCCAGATGACATACCTGTGGAAGCATGGAGGTGTTTAGGTGAAATGGCAGTGGAGTTTTTAACCAGATTGTTTAATGAAATCTTGGAAAGTGAGAGGATGCCTGAGGAATGGAGAAAAAGTGTTTTGGTACCGATTTTTAAGAATAAGGGTGATGTGCAGAGCTGTAGTAACTACAGAGAGATAAAATTGATCAGTCACAGCATGAAGTTATGGGAAAGAGTAGTGGAAGCAAAGTTAAGAAGGGACGTGATGATTAGTGATCAGCATTATCTTTTCATGCCAGGAAAGAGCACTACAGATGCGATCTTTGCTCTGAGAGTGTTGATGGAGAAGTACGGAGAATGTCGGAAGGAGTTGCATTGTGTTTTTGTAGACTTAGAGAAAGCATATGACAGGGTGCCTACAGAGGAGTTGTGGTATTGTATGAGGAAGTCAGGAGTGTCAGAAAAGTATGTTGAGTGGTACAGGATATGTACGAGGGTAGTGTGACAGCGGTGAGGTCTGTAGTGGGAGTGACGGATGCGTTTAAGGTGGAGGTGTGGTTACATCAAGGATCAGCTCTGAGCCCTTTCTTATTTGCAGTTGTGATGGACAGGTTGACAGATGAGATCAGACAGGAGTCCCCGTGGACTATGATGTTTGCAGATGACATTGTGATCTGTAGTGAGAGTAGGGAACAGGTGGAGGAGACCCTGGAGAGATGGAGATATGCTCTAGAGAGAAGAGGAATGAAGGTCAGCAGGACTAAGACAGAATATATGTGTGTGAATGAGAGGGAGGATAGAGGAATGGTGAGGATGCAAGGAGTAGAGGTGGCGAAGGTGGATGAGTTTATTTACTTGGGGTCAATAGTTCAGAGTAACGGTGAGTGTGGAAGAGAGGTGAAGAAGACAGTACAGGCAGGATGGAGTGGGTGGAGAAGAGTGTCAGGAGTAATTTGTGATAGACTAGTACCTGTAAGAGTGAAAGGGAAGGTCTACAAGAGGGTAGTGAGACCAGCTATGTTATATGGGCTGGAGACAGTGGCATTGACAGAAAGGCAGGAGGTTGAGCTGGATGTGGCAGAATTAAAGATGTTAAGATTTGCACTGGGTGTGACGAGGGTGGACAGGATTAGGAATAAGTATATTAGAGGGTCAGCCCAGGTTGGAAGGTTTGGAGACAAAGCCAGAGAGGCACAATTACGCTGGTTTGGACATGTGCTGAGGAGGGATGCTGAGTATATTGAGAAAAAGATCCTAAGGATGAAGCTACCAGGTAACAGGAAAAGAGGAAGACCTAAGATAAGGTTTATGGATGTGGTGAGAGAGGACATGCAGGTGGTTGGTGTGACAGAGCAAGATGCAGAGGACAGGACGAAATGGAAACAGGTGATCTGCTGTGGTGACCCCTAACGGGAACAGCCGAAAGACGATGATGATTTAGAAGACCGCACTGTCTTGTATTTTAACTTAAAATTAGCAAAATCAAGTGTTGTGGCCCCTGGCCGGCCCGAATATCAGAGACGTAGTATTTCTGCGTCGGCTGCTGTCGCTTGAGGACTGACGTCAGGTCGTCGATAGTATAAAGTAAGGCAGCCAACACCATTACATCAGTCTTTCTTGCTGTGGGGCCCGAAGCAGAAGCAGTTCACACGTTTGCCAGTCGGCTGCTATCTTAGTTTTCGTCTACCGAATTGAAGTTGAAATCTTCTAAAGCCAAGTACCCCGTTGGGATCCTTTTTTTCTTGCACTAACAGATGTCAGAAAAAGTTAATTGTCTCGCCTGTGGAAAGCAAATACCACACCAAGACTTCCAATCTTACTGCCTCACTTGTTTAGGCCCAGACCATGCCATCCCCCATTGTCGCTTCTGTGCTTTGTTCAACGCCAGAACTATCCATCATCGGGCCCTTATTGTAGCCAGATGTTTTTGTTTACACTCCTCGAATTCCGATATGGCTTCGGTAAGCCATCTGATAACAGATCTTCCAAAAAAATGTAAAGATAAAGACAGAGACAGATCACACAGGTCCAAACCTACCGACGACACTTCCATTAAGCTAGTCGTCAGTCCTCCGGTACTCAGTGAGGCGCTTTCGCAGCCACTGATGCCCACTTCAGTTGATTCGCAAGCCGCTACCGAGACCCCTTTGGAGTCCGGTATGCAGCAAAACTCTTCGACTAAGGATCCTGCAGTCATCTCTACCTTCGACGGGTCTGGAGCCACTGAGCAGACACCGGTGTCTGAGGAAGTCTTTCTCACTACCGAATCTCGACACAAACTGACATCTTCTTTCGCGACTGTTATTGTTTTAAAAACGACCGACTTAGGCCCAGAGTTCGTACCACACCCAAGAAACTGATGACCCACTCTCAGGCACCTGCTTCTTTGCCTCAGTCTCAAATGCTTAAAATGGCGGAAGACCTTATCGTGCTGATCAGGGGAAGCCAAGCTACCCCCTCCGAAAGGAAAAGTGATCTGTCCACTGTAGTTTTATCTGAACAAGAGTCAGGTGAATCTGATGCATCTGACTATGAAGACATGCAACCTCTCTCAACTTATGAGGATTCTGATGCAGAGGACTCCATTCCTTCAGCCTCTCCCCCAGATTATTTTTCCTTTGGGGAAACTCTGCATACTTCAAGGGAGCATTTCCAATGGGAAAGTCAGGACTACTCTCAGTCTAAAAAGAGACTCAATTCCTAGACCTTCCGCAACACAGGCCCTTGGCCATCCCCCCAATCCTGGATGTTGAGGAGGATGTTTTCCACGAATCCAGCTCCACTCCTGATGCCCTACCTTCTGCTCCCAGAAAACCAGACAGGTACTGTAGAGTCCATGACTCACACAAATGTCTTTTTCAAAATCCAACAGCTGACCCTGAGGTCATTTCTCCAGGGCCAAAAGGGATTAAAGCAACCACTGCTAAGAATCCCACCCCCTCAGACAGGGATTCCCGAGCATTGGACAGATGGGGTAAAAAAGTTTACACCTCAGTATACACCTCAGCTACTCTTGCTATCAGGGCACTAAATTGTCAGTTCCATATGCTGAAATTTCAGCAACATACCTTGGAACTCCTTAAACAAAAAAATGTATTTCTTTCCTGCATGGGCAGAATCTAAAGATTTACAAGATTTAGTGCATTCTGCAAGTCAAGTAACTAAACACACTTTGGACTTTGGTTTTGATGCCCTAGAAGCTTCTTGCAGAGCAGCAATCACTGGTTCTGTCATTAGAAGACATGCATGGCTTAAGGAACAACCCCTGCCTGACCATGTCAAATCTAAATTGTTGGATGCCCCCTTGCACAAAAGATAATTTATTTGGCACTAAGACAGAAGAGGTCTTAAAAAAGATGGAAGAAAAAGTAAAATCTATGCAAACTGTTAAGGATTTCTTACAGGTCCAGCCTCCTAGGTTCAGCTGGCATTGTCCCTCCAAGCACTGGTCCTTTCCTGCTCTGAGTAAACTGGCCCAGCCTAGGTCCTGAGGACACAGACCCCCCCCCCCCCCCCCCCAGACAGCTGCCCCAGGGAATGCAGAGATCTAAGCAGTGGACTACCTCCACTTCAAAACCAGGGAGTTCTAAGCCACCCCCTTATGGAAAGAACCCACAATGACTCACCAACCACCTCTGCCCACCCTCACTTACCCATGGGAGGAAAACTCTCCTTTCAGTTAAGCACCTGGGCCACCATTATCAAGGACCAATGGGTTCTGAACATTGTGTCTCATGGATACAAATTTTCCGTCCACACCCTTCTAACCCCAAAATGGTTCCCAGCTCTACCACCAAATCAGTGGGCAGAGGCTCAAAAGCAAATCCTTTCCCTGCTCTCTATGAGGGCAGTAGAGCACGTTCCTGCAAAACAGATAGGCCGAGGTTTCTGCTCCAGACTTTTTCCTGGTGCCCAGAAAAGAGGGCACCTGGCATTCCACCCATCCTTGATTTATCCATTCTAAACCCCTCTGGTGATCCCAAAATTCAGAATGCTCACCCTACAACATCTACTACCCATGCTTTCCATGGACGCTTGGCTAGCCACCCTAGATCTAAAAGAGGCCTACCTCCACATTTCTATCAGGGAATCCTGCAGAAAAAATCTCCACTTCAGGGCAGGATCTCAACACTTTCAGTTTTCTGCGCTTCCCTTTGTCTTATCTACTGCTCCCAGAGTTTTCAAAAAATGTTGCGCTCCGACCATTGCTTTTTGCTGACAAAGAAATATTAAAATGTACCCATACATAGACGAGTATTTTATTCAGACAGACAGGCAGGAAAAGCTGCTCAAGCACCTGACCGTTGTAAAGACCCTACTAACCTCCCTGGGGTACACAATCAACAAAAATAAATTCAAACAGGTGCCCACCCAAAGGATAATCTTCCTGGGAGAAAGTCTGGACACAGCATCCCAGATGGCATACCTTACACCAGAGAAACAAATTTTCCTGACAGCCTACTTCTCTCAACTAGCCACCAGGCCCCAGCTATCTGCAAGGAAGATCCTGCAAGCTCTTGGGTTCATGGCATCTTGCTTACTACTCAATCCATATGCCAGACTACATATGAGGAAACTTCAGTGGTACCTAAACAGCCTTTGGTGTCAACACTCTCAAGATCTGGAAACTCTTCTACTTATAATTCCTTGCCTCCGAAAGGATTTTCTTTGGTGGGCAACAGCATGCTCCCACAACAAGGGACTGATCCCCCCCACCGCCCAGACCCTCACCACAGATGCATCAGAGTATGCTTGGGGTGCACACCTGGACGGCAGCCGCATACAGGGCCAATGGAGCCCACAGCAAATCCCACTGCACATCAGTCTAAAAGAGATGATGGGTGTGCAGCATGCTTTGATAGCTTTCAAACCCCTTCTCTCTCTCGGGGTTCTCTTGATCAAAACAGAGAATACCACTGTGATGTGGTACATCAACAAGCAGGGAGGGACTCACTCCCTCAGGGTTCAGTCTGTTTGGTATCTACTTCTCAGAAGTGCAGGCTAACACAGAAGGTCTTTGGCTAACTAAGTTCACAGATGACTGCAAACTAGGAGCCATAATCGAAACTCCTAATGATGTGGACATCCTAAAAAAGGTGGGCCTTACTGAGACAGAGGCCTGGTGTCAAAGCCATGGCCTCAAGCTCAATGCGAAAAAGTGCATTGTCATCCCTTTTGGTAAAAACTCTGTACCCATGAACTACCACATAGGCAGTAGTCTACTTAACACCGAAAGTGTGATAAGAGACCTTGGGAAACAGGTAGACAGTAGTTTCTTTTTTGATAATCACATCGCCACAGTAGTCAGGAAATTCTTCTACGTGGCACACCTCATCACAAAAGGTTTCTCATCCAGGAAAAAAGAAGTCATTGTTCCCTCTACTCGTCACTCATCACTCATTAGACCCATTTAGAGTACAACCCCCCTTTTCGTATGTACCTCTCAAGTCATCTACAACTAGAAAGGCCACAGAAATATTTCACAAAGAGGATTATCGGGCTCAAACAGATGCCATCTCAAAAAACTCCAGCTTTACTCCTTCGCATATCGCCTACTCAGAGGCGATCTCTGCCTAACATACAAAGCTATGTCAAACCTAGAGCTGTTGGACATGCTCCACTTAAAGAAATCCCAATCCCTCAGAGCTACAGGCTTTACGGACCTAAACCTTGTCACCACAATAAACAGAACATGCTGGAGGGATAGATTTCTGTCCCAGAGACTTCCCATACTCTGGAGCAAACTACCTATCTATATCAAACAAAGCTCCTCATTAGCACTCTTTAAGAAAAATCTTGATGATTGGATGGGGGATAGGAAATTCACTCTGGGGATGACTTCTGTGTCTCTGCTCGACAAGGGCACAGGGACATAATTTTCTTGGGTGGCGAAAGCCAGGGTACCTTTTTGGCTAGGCTTATATAGGCCATAGGGCCAATAGCCTAGTACCTACCTATGAACCTATCCTCTATGCAGGCTGACCATGACCCTTTGGCTCACAGCCTCTTCATTGCAACTACACCTGTTAGCACAATACCTACCAGGCTCTCTCAACTCTCTGGCAGACCAATTAAGCAAAAATCTTCTGGACCCACATGAGTGGCAACTCAACAGAAGTACCTTCACCCTAATAACTCATAAATGGGGACCCCGAAGGTCGATCTCTTTGCCTCCCACACCAACCATCAGCTCAGCAAATTCTGCACCAGGGAGCATCACTGCATGGCTTGGAAAGTGGATGCCCTGTCCTTCCCCTGGGTCAGTCTATCAGTCTATGCCCTTCCTCTCCTACCTCTCATCCCCAGGGTACTGCTCAAAATAAGGGAGATAAAAACAATGACCATCCTTATAGCTCCAGAATGGCCCTGACAACACTGGTACCTCTTGCTGCGCAGCCTGTCCCCGCTGCCTCCCTGGCGTCTTCCTCAGATTCCAAACCTCCTGACCCAGAGGGAAGGGAAATTCATGCATCCCCAATTGGAGACACTCAATTTGGCAGCTTGGCTTATTCCCTAACCCCTGACCAATCTGCCATCCTCAGTAAACAGGATGTTCATCGTGCATACAGCTGCAGTCATTACAGGTTTATCCCTCTCATCCTGGATTACTTAGCTGACCTACTACACAGTGGCCTCTCTTTCTCCTGTATAAAAATTCATGAGTCTGCTATTTGTGGTCATTTTGCAATGAGCAGCCCCTTTTCTCACACCCATTGATCAAACAGTTCCTCAGATGGGATAGCAACTTGAGGCCCCCAGAAGGGTACCAACACCAGCTTGGGACCTTAACTTTGTCTTGGAAAAGCTCACCCTGCTCCCTTTCGAACCAACTTCTTCTGCCTAATTGAAATTTCTCTCCTGGAAGACAGCATTCCTTCTGGCCATCATGTCAGCCAGAAGAGTCTCTGAGCTGCAAGCACACATGGCTGTGGAACTCTTCATCATCTTCAATGCAGACAGGATATCCCTCAGAACTAACCCATCCTTCATGCCCAAGGTGGTGTCCACTGTGGCTCTCAACCAATCCATTAATTTTCCCACCTTGTTTCCTAATCCCCAGAACAAGGGGGAAAGGATTCTTCACTCTCTAGATGTGCACAGACAGTTCAGATTCTATCTGGACAGGACTAAATCTTTCAGAAAGTCTGATCAATTGCTGGTTAGCTTTGCTACAGGGGCAGAAGGCAAAGCCATGTCCAAGCTAACTATCTCCAAATGGATAGCACACTGCATCCATTTCTGCTACAAACAGCATGGAAAGCCCCCCTCCCCCCCCCCAAGGGGGTCAGGACACACTCCACCAGAGCAGCCTCCACCTCTGCAGCTTTCCTCAGAGGAGTCCCCACCAGGGACGTCCTAGAGGCTAAAGTGTAAACACACTGGAAACAGACCACCACTATAAATGGAAAAGTTTTAATATCCAGGGACAAGCGCTTTCGCGTACATGAAGCATGCTTCTTCAGATCCATACGTCCTAGAGGCTGCCACCTGGACATATGTTCACCCTTTTACCAAGCATTACCACCTGCCTCTCTTCTCCAAATCCAGGGCAGGGTTTGCCTCTGCAGTCTTGCAGGGCATCCTAGCCAGCCCCTAGTTTCCTTGACTGCCTCCACCCATTTCTTCAGCTTTGGGAATCAACCCAAATGTGTTGACTGCAACAGTGAAACAGGAAGAACATAGTACAGTTGTGTACACTTACCATAAATGTAGATGTTTGAGTGTATTCACTGTTCCAGTCTTGGTTTCCCTCCCTCCATCCCCCTTTATTCTCTTTCTCCTTTTATTACCACTCTTCCTTGCTGTTCTCCTTTCCTGATGTGGGACATATTGGTTTTTATTTTCCACTGCTGGGGTTCTTCCATCAGAACCTGGCCTCATACTTTGGGGGCTCCTGGCAGGTTAGGACAAGAAAAACCTGATGTAATGGCATTGACTGCCTTACTTTACACTACTGACGACCTGACATCTGTCGTCAAGCGACAGCAACTGACGCAGAAATACTAAGTCTCTGTTATTCGGGCCAGCTGAGGTTAACCCTGGGTGGGATAACCCAAATGTTATGACAGCAACAGTGAATACACTCGAACATCTGCATTTATGGTAAGTGTACTTTCTAATGTCCTCAGGAATGTCATTCCAGTGAGCTTTTTGATTTAGCATAAAAGGAAGTCTAACTGCTAAGTCTTTCTGTATTTTTTTTCTTTGCTCCTCCCCACCCTTGGTGCTGTACAGCCCCTGTGGCTGTTCTGCTAGCTTCCAGGCTCTGCCTAACCTCCCTCCTCCAGATTGCACAGTTACTGTTTTTGGGTGTCTTGGGTTAACCTTTTGCAGGAAAGCCCCCAACTCCACACAGTAACTCACCTGTAGCTCTGTGGAGGGGGATCTGATTGGGAGTTGTATGTGCAGAGCCAGGAACCATTATCCTTATGGCGGCTGGACAAATTCCCTACTTTAAGGAGTGGTTAGTTCAATGACACCAGATATGTCATTACTGTCCCCTGTTGAGTAAATTAACCATAAGGCTCCTGCCCTCCACCAGAGCTCACACAGCTTCCTCAAAACTGAGACAGAAGAGCTTACTGCCAGTCACTTCATCCAGTCCACTCCTCCCCCTAACCCTGTCAGCCCTATTCGTAGCTTTGAGTCTGTTCCCAAAATTGGGTCAACTACATCCCAAATAGGTATCCTGCCCCTGTGCCATTGGTCCAACCCGAATAGATTACATTTTCCAGTCCTCTGATTTTCTTGTAAGAAGTTATATTCATGTTGTTTCAGAAGAATTGTTCAAAGGCTAAACATTCCACCATTGTAATCATTAATGTGCTAGGTCAGTGAGGTATAAATTTGCATGTTTATTTCTCCAGGTTATATGAAGTACATTAGAGTTAGATACCTAGCAGAATTTGCTCTTCTGACTCTGGTGAATACACACTGATCAGTTTAAATAGTCGTCTACCATTATATGTAGATTTTTAATGATAAGTAATCCAAAAAGAAGTGTTCCCATTTCAGATCTTGAGGGATGCCATTGGTAGCCTTCATTGGGATAGATGGGCAACCCCCACCTTGACTTGTGTCCTGTTGCTTAACATATGTTTTGCCCATTAAGTTATCTGTGACTTCTCATTTAATTTGTCAGTTATTGCATTACATTGAATAGTTACAGATGCCTCAGGGTGATCAGTATTGCTTCATTGCCACCTCCTATTTTTATATTGTGCGTTATTTTTTTTACACTGTGTTTTAGTTGTATTCTGCTGCTAATTCCATATTAAACTATGAAAGAGACCACAGATGTGTCTCTTGTGAGTCACAAAGAAATACATTTTTCCCTACCCTAACACCCTCCCACCATGGTGCTGTTGTGTTTTTAAACTCTACTGTCTTTCTATTTGCCTGCCCCTTATGTTAATGTGACCACATATCCCCTTACCTCTCATCTTTCATTGTCTATTGAGTAAGCACAAAACTGTCATTTTGTGAATTCACTCCCCTTCAGCTATTTAAATTTATTGGCCATCCCACTGTGTTCCATAGAACTAGTATACAAAGTGCCCACCCCTTCCAATCTGTCTTGCTGTTTTAAAATGAATGGCTCTCCACTTAGATAGCTAAAGCTTACGTTACTCCCTCTTTCATATCTAACTGCTTAGTGCATACTGCAATTCTTAGGATATTAACCAGATGTTCTTCATTCCACATTGCTGCAGTCCTAACCATTGGGGTAGTCCGCTGTCCAGTCGGCCCGAATACCAAAGTATATGGCTGACGTCGGTCAGGGCGCATTAGACTGACGTCAGTACGTCAGGGTACTAATGCGCATGACCGACGTCATATCCTCAGTCTTTTTTGCCGCATGGTCCGATGCAGAAGCAATTTTGCGAGTGCAGGTTGGCGTTCTGAAAATTTCTGAAGTCAGAGTTTCAGACCGAATCAAAGTTGGCTAAGTACCCGTTGGGAATATTTTGGTTTTTCTTGCCTCAGTATTTAATCGGATGTCAGAAAAAGTGAATAACTGTATTTCTTGTGGGAAACAGATACCTCATAGGGATTACCATACTTTGTGTATACCTTGTTTAGGGCCTGAGCACGACGTTGTTGGATGCCGTTCTTGTGCTAGATTTAACAAACGCACTATTAAGAGAAGGTTAGACTGTGCCAGGTTAGTGTTTGGGAAGCGTTGTAACTATAAAATGCCGTCGGATGCTCCGGCGCCAGCTTCGACTAAAAGCGCAAGGATAAAACAGCAAAGCCTAGGGGAAGAACCGACAGTCCCAGGCGTCGGTTCTTTAGAAACTCAGTGGAGCGGAGGTTTTGCCAGGTGTTTCTTTGGAGTCTCAGGGAGAGACTTTACTGTTACAGGATGTTTCCTCTCAGGAAGTAGGCCAGGCTGAGGGGCTTCTCAGGTGGCTGTTCTTCCCTCACTTCCTAAGGTGGTTAGGGCCTCCCTTCTGTTTCCAAGGCTTCTTTAAGGGCAGGCCAAGTTTTGCTTCAGTGGGGGTTTCTCCTAGTGCTTCAGGGTCTTTGCCTAAGAAACATATGCTTAAAATGGCAGAAGATTTGTTTACTATGATAAGGGGTTCTATGCCCTCCTGATAAGAGGCCTAGGGTGGAACCTGAGCTTGAGAGTTTTGAGCAATGCTCGAGGCTTCTGAGTCTTGCTGAAGACTTGCAGGAGTTCCTACTTATTCTGATTCTGATGTGGATGATTCTACTCCTTCAGCTTCTCCTCCTGAGGATTTTTCATTTTCAGAGACTTTGCATTCCATGAGGGAGCATTTTAAATGGGAAGGCCAAGATTTCTCTGATTCTAGGAAAAGGCTTAGGGAGTTCTTGTTTTACCCCAGCATAGGCCTTTAGCTATACCTCCTGTTTTGAATGTGGTGGAAGATGTTTTGCAGAGGCTTCCTGAATCCTGATTCTTTGCCTCCTGCCCCAGTTAAACCGGATAGGTATTATAGGGTGCCTGAAGCTCATAAGTATCTTTTGAAGAGTCCTAGGGCAGACCCGGAAACTGTCTCTCAGGGGCCTAAAGGTGTAAAGGCCTCACTTGTTAAAAATCCTGTCCCTCCTGATAAAGAGGCAAGGGCTTTGGATAGATGGGGAAAGAAAGTGTATACTTCTTCCACTTTAGCCATGAGGGCGTTGAATTGTCAGTTTCACATGTTAAAATATCAGAATTATCTTCTTTCACAGTTGAAATCTAAGGTGGATGCTCTGGCGGAAGGTATTGACTGTAAAGAGTTGCAGGATTTAGTTCATGTGTCTGAACAGGTGGGTAAACATTCCTTGCAATGTGGTTTTGATGCTGTGCAGGCCTCCTCCAGGGTGGCTGCCACTGGTTCTGTTCTTCGTAGGCACGCCTGGTTGAGAGATCAGAACTTAGCTGAGCATGTTAAGACAAGGATTTTGGATGCTCCTTTGCAGTCTGATGTGTTGTTTGGTTCGCCTGTGGAAGCAGTTTTGAAGAAAATGGAGGACAAGGCTAAATCTATGCAAACTGTTAAAGATTTTTACAGGTGCAGCCTCCAAGTTTAGTAGAAATTGGCCTGCTAAGGTTGGACTTTTCCTGCTTATGATTCCCAGTCTAGGGGTAGGTCTAGGCGTGGTAGGGGCAGAGCTCAGGGTTCTTTTAGGCCTAGGACAGGGAGTTCCCCTGCTCAGACTTCTGGGGAGGGCAGGGGTCAGTCCTTTAAGCAGACCCAATGACCTGCCTTTTCAGCTGCCAGTTCATTCTCGCCTGGCAGCACCGTTGGGAGGAAGGCTGTCTCTTTTCAAAGAAAATTGGGATTTAATTACCCAAGACAGATGGGTTCTGGATATTATTCACCACGGTTACAGGTTTTATTTCCATACCTTGCCTCCTTTCAAAGGCATGCCGGACATTCCTCCTCTACAAAGACAAGAGGCTCACAAGCAAATTTCTCTATTACTCCAAATAGGGGCCATTCAGCCGGTTCCTGTGCCAGAAAGGGGCCTAGGATTTTATTCTCGCCTGTTCTTAGTACCAAAAAAGGGGAACACGTGGAGACCAATTTTGGATTTATCTATCCTCAACACTTATCTGGACATTCCCAAGTTCAAGATGTTGACGTTACAACAGCTTTTACCTCTGCTGGGCAAAGATCACTGGATGGTAACTTTAGATCTCAAGGAGGCTTACCTTCATGTGCCTATAAGACTAAGTTGCAGAAAGTATCTGCGTTTTCGAGCTGGAAATTCTCATTATCAGTTCTCTGCATTGCCCTTTGGCTTATCTACTGCCCAGAGTATTCACAAAGGTTCTGGCTCCAGTGATAGCTTACTTCAGGCTAAAAGGAATTCAAATCTATCCTTACTTGGACGATTGCCTGATTCTGGCTCAAGAAAAGGAAGACCTTCTACAGCATTTGGAATATGTCATAGCAGTGCTAAGATGCCTAGGGTATTCTGTGATCGAAATAAGGTCCTGTCTAGTACCCTCTCAAGACATGTGCTTTCTGGGTGTGAGACTGAATACAGCAGCCCAGATGGCCTTTTTAACCCCGGACAAACAAAAGAATCTTTCCAGTTACTTCCATCAACTATCTCTTCAGTCCGGGCTGACTGCAAGGACAGTCCTACAAGCCTTAGGGTTCATGGCATCTTGTATTCTGGTGCTTCCCAATGCCAAACTGCATATGCGGAAGCTACAATGGTATCTCAAAAATGTATGGACACAGCACTGCCAGGATTGGGACACTGTCATTCAAATAATACCTTGCATTCAAAAGGAATTTTTGTGGTGGGCTCAGGAATGTCACCTAAACAAGGGACTCTCTGTGACCCGGCCAGAGGCGAGTCAGATTCTAACGACAGATGCCTCAGACATTGCTTGGGGAGCTCATCTAAATGGAAAGTGGATACAAGACAAGTGGCCTGCCAGACTACAGCATCTACATATCAACATGAAGGAGATGTTAGCAGTCCAATTTGCATTAATGGCTTTCAAGGAGTTACTTCTTCCAGGGCAGGTGTTGATTCTAACAGACAACACAACTGTCATGTGGTACATCAACAAACAAGGGGGAACACATTCTTACCCATTGTGCAGGCAAGCAATGATTTTATGGGAGACTGCGCTCAGCTTGCAACTATCTCTTCAGGCAAGGTTTCTGCCGGGAGCACAGAACTCCTTAGCAGATGTGTTAAGCAGACAAATCATGGATCCCGTGGAAACTGGATCTTCATGTATTTCAAAAGTTGACAGTGTCCTGGGGAACTCCAGACATAGATCTGTTCGCTTCTCCACTAAACCACCAGCTGCCAAAGTTTTGCACAAAGAGGTTTCATCACACAGCTTGGAAAGTGGATGCTCTTTCTTTCAGTTGGAAAAATCTTCATGTGTATGCTTTCCACCTCTGCCTCTTCTTCCAAAGGTGCTTCTAAAGGTCAGACAAGACAAGCCAAGGATGATTTTAATAGCTCCAGATTGGCCTCGGTAGCACTGGTACCCATTACTGAGGAGTCTGGTAAAGAAGCCTCCATGGCCTTTACCCTTGATTCCACACCTGTTGTCTCAGAGGACGGTCACCTGCTCAATGTCAAGCTTCACTCTCTTCATCTAACAGCCTGGCATATTCTGTTTTGAAAGACAGCAGGTCTCAACTTCCTCAACAAGTTTTAAATGTGATTATGGAAGCCAGGAGACCTAGTACAAGGAAAGTGGAAAAATGGAAGAGATTTTTATTTTGGAGTGCAGCAAATAATTTGGAGGTTACGGAGCCAAATCTGAGTGTGGCTCTTCAATATCTTACTGAGTTATTGGACAAAGGTTTGTCTTTCTCTTCCATTAAGATTCATGCTGCAGCAATTTCAGCTCACTATGATTGTGACCCACCATTGTTTTCACATCCTTTGTTCAAGCAATTTCTTAGAGGGGCAAAGAATATAAGACCCCCACGTAGAGCTCCTACTCCTGCTTGGGACCTCAATTTTGTGTTGGAGAAACTTACTCTACAACCTTTTGAGCCTGCGGCTACTGCTGACTTGAAATACTTGTCATGGAAGACTGCTGTTTGTTGGCCATTACTTCTGCAAGAAGGGTTTCTGAGTTGCAGGCCCTTATGGCAGTGGAGCCTTTTTGATTTTCATAAGGATAGGGTATCTTTACGTACTAATCCTTCCTTTATGCCTAAGGTGGTTTCTAGTGTGGCTTTAAACCAAACTATTCATTTGCCTACTTTTTATGCAGATCCCCAAAATAAAGGGGAAAAGATTTTGCACACTTTAGATGTACACAGGCAATTGCGTTATTATTTGAGCAGGACTAAGGATTTTAGGCAGTCTCAGCAGTTGTTTATTTCTTTTGCTTTGAGTTCTCAGGGCAAGCCTGTGTCTAAACAAACTATTTCTAGATGGATTGGGTGTTGCATTACATTTTGTTATTCCCATCATGGCAAGGAAATTCCTGCTGGGATTAGGCCTCATTCCACTAGGGCTACTGCCACTTCAACAGCATTTCTAAGGGGGGTGGCAACTAAGGATATTTTGGAGGCAGCTACTTGGAGTTCAGTGCATACTTTCTCTAAGCATTATCACCTTCCTCTCTACTCTAAGTCTAGGGCTGGTTTTGCCACAGCTATTTTGCAAGGCATGTTGTCAGTTCCTGCTTCCTTATGATTTGCCAGCCTCCCTTACCTCTGCTTTGGGATTCTACCCAATGGTTAGGACTGCAGCAATGTGGAATGAAGAACATAGTACAGTTTTGTACCTACCATAAATGTAGATGTTCGAGGATCCACATTGCTGCAGTCCACCCTCCTCCTTCCCCTCTGTGTTTAGGGGTGGTTGTGTAGGTGAGGTTATAATCTGCTAATTTTGTATATTTTGTATATATATATTTTGGTGCAGGTATGTTGGCAGTGTTTGGTTTTGGGCCTTATCTTTTCAGGGTCTTCTGACATCTGGGGCAAGAAAAGACTGAGGATATGACGTCGGTCATGCGCATTAGTACCCTGGCGTACTGGCGTCAGGCTAATGCCCTGCCCGACGCCAGCCATATACTTTGGTATTCGGGCCGACTGGACAGCGGACTACCCCAATGGTTAGGACTGCAGCAATGTGGATCCTCGAACATCTACATTTATGGTAGGTACAAAACTGTACTTTTTTTCCATCGTACCTTTACAATCTGCAATATATACTCCCAAGACCACCAGTTATTGGAGAGTCCACATTCTGCCTCTCAGTAGTCATCTTGGGAATAGTTCTTCTGTTGTGCTCCTGGTGAGAGAAGGAGCATAGGGACATTATTTCGTTGAGGCTGCTGATCATCGGAAAGCCTAATAACTGTTTCATATGTGCCAGCTTGGAATTTGTGCTTATAATTTGCTCCTGGTGAGAGGAGGAGCAGAGTACATTGATCCCTGACTGTTTCTGATTGGGCAGTGACTATCTGTGTTTTACCTTCCTGACTGGTCTTGTTGCTCTTCCAGGCACCTACCAGGAAAAGGCTACAAAAAGCCAACAGACTCTTGCATCATCTGGAACAAGACTGTTGATCTCTAAAGAGACTGTGGCCGGCTTCTCATCTTGGAGTTGGTGCTACTGTTTTGCTTCTGGTGAGAAAAGATTCAAAGGAGCGTATATCGCAGTAGTATGAAGCTGTGGGAGACCAGCAATAGTAGTAGCCAGGCAGGAGCCATTCAGGCGACTCCCCTCTTTTCATTATTCTTGACGAGCTAATTCTTTCTTTTCAGTAGGTACTCCTTGATTTGTTGCTGTAGAACTCAGCTTCAGAATATCTTCCTAAATACTTTATCCATAAGTCATTAGGCTCTACTTATTAGTTTCCCCTCAGGTGCTTGGCAGTGCCCTGTATAGCCACAGACAACTTGAGTGACATTTTTCCTGTAAAAGCACCATTGAAATTTCAGCATTACCTAGTTGCACAGAGGACAACTAGCATTGTCCCCAGAGCTACATACCAGATACTCCTGACAATTACTTTATATTTTGACTTCAACCATCTAATCATTAAAAAAGAGTCTGTTACCATGGATATGAACTTTCCCACTGTCTTTACCAGCTTGGTGGATATGGGCTTCCTGAGGCAATATAGAAATTGCCTCATGTTTACTGAAAACCAGTTAATTCTCTAACAAACCTATATGGTATGTGAGAGATGTATTTACACAATGTCACTGGAGGCAAAGCTCTCACATAAAGCTACTACTTCTTCTACTTTTGGCTTTTTCCCAGTTATGGGTCGCCGCAGCAGATCACCTGTCCGCTCATGATTGGCTGTGGAGTTTTTCAGTGTTGAATTGCCAGCCCGGCACCCAACCTTCCACGGAAGGCACACACACTCATGCCTAGGGCCAATTTAGAGTGTCCAATCCACCTACAGCATGTATTTGGGATGTGGGAGGAAACCAGAGCACCCGGAGGAAACCCACGCGACCACAGGGAGGGCATGCAGATTCCGCACAAAAGGCACCCCAGTCAAGGATTGAACCAGAGAACCTCTTGCTGTGAGGCAGCAATGCTAACCGCTGCACCACTGCAGCCGCTCTCTCACATAAAACTACTCCTAATGTCAATCAGGTTGTCAGCAGTACACAAGATGCACCCATCACACAATTCAAAGCAGACGTATAGACCCACATACGCTGAGGCTTTTAAATATAACCTTCTTAAATCTGAAAGAGCTGCTCGATGAAGTATATGCAACAAATACCCTCAGCAGCCCTGAATGCACTTTTTCAAAACAATACCCATATCAACGTATACATCCACATCTCATGAAGCCTCTCCTGCTAAGTTCATAATGCAAGCCAGTAGACAGTCCAGCATTGTGATTATTGGTTCATTGGTTCATAGGTTCATAGGTTGGTACTAGGCTATCAGCCCTAGGGCCTATACAAGCCTAGCCATAACAATTTCCTGGCTATTTCTTCCCACATTATTTACTTTCCTGGACCCCTGTCTACCAGGACAACTGACGTGATCCCTGGGGTGAATTTCCTTTCTTTCATCCAATCGTCAAGGTTCCTCTTGAAGAGGTCCAAAGAGGCACTCTCCTTGACATGTATGGACAATCTATTCCAGAGTCTGGGGAGTCTCTGGGTCAGGAACCTATCCCTCCAGCATGTTTTGTTTATTGTGATGACAAGGTTTAGATCCCTGGAGCGTGTAGCTCTGAGGGATTGGGATTTCTTTAAGTGTAGCATGTCCAACAGCTCTGGGTTTGATATGGCCTTGTATGTTAAGCAGAGATCGCCTCTGAGTAGACGATATGCGACAGAGTATAGCTGGAGTTTTTTAAGGCGGTCAGTGTAGGGCATCTGCTTTAGGCCTGTGATTCTTTTAGTGAGGTATTTCTGAGGCCTTTCCAGTTGTTGCAGATGTCTTGAGAGGTACATACCAAATGGGGCGTTGTATTCTATAATGGGTCTAATGAGGGATGAGTACAGTGGGACAATGACCTCCTTTTTCTGGATGAAAAGCCCTTCGTGATGAGGTGTGCCACATAGAAGGATTTCCTGACTGTTGTGGCGATGTGGTTATCGAAGGTGAGACCACTCTCCTGTGTCCCTAAGTCTCTTATCACACTTTCTGCGTTTAGTGTACTGCCACCTATATGGTAATTCATGGATACATGTTTTTTCCCAAAGGGATAACAATACATTTCTTGGCATTGAGCTTGAGCCCATGGCTCTGGCACCAAGCATCTGTTTCTGTAAGGCCCTTTTGTAGAGTATCCACATCATTTGGGAATTCAATAATGGCTCCCAGTTTGCAGTCATCTGCAAACTTTGTTAGCCAGAGTCCCTTAGTGTTGACCTGTACTTCAGAGAAGTAGATGCCAAACAAGAGCGCCCAGGACTGAACCCTGAGGTACTCCACTTGTCACTTGTCTGGAGCTGGATTTGGAGTCGGCTACTTTTACAGTGTGGGTTCTATCAGTAAGCCATTTAGCAACCCATTGGGTGACATAGGGATTAATGCCCAACTTAGTAAGTTTATCTATGATTCCAGAGTGGGGGATGGTGTCAAAGGCCTTGGCAAGGTCTAGATAGGCTGTGTGGACCACCTTACCCTTGTCCATGGCTCTGGAGACTGATTCAAAGAAGTCATTCAGGTTCAGGAGACAAGATCGGCCCTTCACAAACCCAAACTGGGTGGGGTCCAGTGTTTGAAGGTTGCCAATGTCTTTGTTTATAAGCTCCATGATAATACGCTCCATGGCCTTGCAGATAAGGCTTGTCAGACTGATGGGACGGTAGTTTCCGGGATCCAAGGTGGGTCCCCCCTTGTGGATTGGGATAACTGTAGCTCTGCGCCACTCAGTGGGCACGAAACCTGAGGTGAGGCTATGATTAAACATGACACTTAGGTGAGGTGCCAGTTCATATTGTAGTTCATGTAGTATACAGCCCAGGATGTCATCTGGTCCCATGGATGCTGTATTCTTGGCTTTAGAGAGTGTGTTTTGTACCTGTGTGGCTGTTATTACTGGAATTTGGCAATCTTCCAGTATTGAGATGGGCCATTTAGGGGGTGAGAGAGGGGTGAAGATGGCACTGAATCGATCTGCCAGGATATTGGCAATATCCTTCGGATCAGTATATTTAATGCCATTCTGTTTTAGCACAGAGCAGATCTGAGCATTGCCATTTAGATTCTTGACATAGTTATAGAATGCTTTGTGGTTGTCTTTGGAATCTTTGGCAATTTTATTTTCGTAACTAGCTTTGGAGGATTTTATGAGGCATCTCAGTTTCTTACTGAGGCTAGTAAGGGAGTTTTTTGCATCCTGGGATTTTCTTCTTTTTTGCAAAAGTTTCTTCCTTTTGTTGTAAAGTTTGTTTATGGCAGGGGACCACCAGATTGGCTTACTTTTTTTGGATGAGAGCATTTTGGTTCTATTTGGGATGGCACGATTCATGCATGAGTGGATGTGCTTGTACAGTGCCTTAGTGTAGGATTCAGCAGTTGAACTTTCAGTTCCCGTCTGCATGGGTGTCATGAAGTTTGTCACTTCTGACTTGAGTAGCATGAAGTTTGGCTTTGGAGAAGTTTTTGTGGTGGTTTCTTTACTGGGGGGTGGGGGTGGGATGTGGATGTTAAGGGTGATTAGCTTATGGTCAGACCTGACTAACGAGGGGGTGACCATAGGTATGGAGCATTGATTTCCCATGTTGGTAATGACCAGGTCTAGGATATTGGAGCCCCTGGTGTTTGGTTCTATCTTAATATTTTCCAGTATGTTTAGAAAGGTGTAGTGAGAATCTTGGGGTATGGTGGGGGATCTGTAGCAAGCTACAATTTGGATTGCAGTCTTACCTAGTGTTAGTTGCACTTGGAGAATTTCAGACATATTGTGTTGGCCAACTAGCCTGGTGGTGTGAATATCCTTGGTGAATATTGACACTCCTCCACCTTTAGTGTTACGGTCCTGGTTTGGTGGCCGAAAAGTGTGGTAAGAGTTGTAGCCTGGTATTGCAGGGGTGCTCTCTGGAGCCTTGAACCAGGTCTCAGTTACTGCACAGATATCGATGTTCTCCATTTTTAGGAGAGCCTTGAGAGAGTACATTTTGAGGTTTAGACTTCTAGCATTGAGTAGCATTACCTTCAGATTTTGCATGCTTGTACCTGTTACGGTGGTGGTTTTGTCCTTTGAAGTTTGCCTAAAACAGGCACTATAGGGGTGGCAAGAGCCTTAGCCAGTAACCTGAATCCCAGGGGCGACAGGTGCAGACCATCTCTGGCAAAGCATTGTGGTCTGTCAGTTATGTCATGCCAGGCAGACAGATACTGGATCCCCTTTGAATGACACCAGAAGCTTAGCCAATTGTTGAAGTCAATCATTTTATCCTTATATTGTGGTATCATTCTGGGCGAAGGCAGGATGCTACTCAGGGCTAGGGTCATACCTGCCTGGGCCACATGATCCGAGAGCTCTTCCATGTCTCTTTTCATGTAGTCCAGGGAGGTACGCCTCAAGTCATTCACTCCAACATGGACAATGACAGAGTTATATTTGTACTTGTTGTGGAGTGACTTGAGTGCATGCGTTATGTGGCAGATCCTGGCACCCGACAGGCAGCTGACTGTAATTTTCTCCTTATTCAACCTGGTGAGAGGGACATCAGTGTGCCGGACTATAGAGTCACCTATGACTAAAGTGTTAGGTACATTGTCTTGCCTTAGGGGCTGTTGCTGGGTGGCACACTGGTGTTGTGAACTATGTGACACATTGGTTGTGACTGGTGTTTGTTTGCGTTTCAGCTTCAGAGGTCTTTGTTGCTTGGGCAGGTTACAGTTAAGGGCCTCTGCATATGTGGATTTAGTGTTGCTATATGTGAGTGTTGGTGGTGCGGGTTTAGAAGGGCTATGTATTGCTTGAGGTGTAGTGTGGGTGTTAACCTTCTCCTCTTGACTGTTAGCACAATCTTGGGTGGAGAGAGCTTTGCTTCCATTTTGGCTATGTAAGTGCATCTCTCACAGGTTGTAGTGTTGGGTGGTAGGAGGAGAGGGTTGTCTGTGTACATGAGGCAATTGCTGCATTGCCCCAGTATGCCCAGATTCACCAGGTGGACAGGAGAAATCACCTGAAGCTGACCCTTGGACATGCCTGGTTTGGGGCTTTTTTTTTTTTTGTAAAGTATAGGAGCTGTTTCCTTAGCAAGGTACTTTGCAATTATAGGCTGTTTAGTGCCTACTATTAATTTCTTCTTGTTAACAAGGAGAGTTCAGTGTTTGTATGAGTTTAAGGCTTCCTAGTGCTTTCCAGCAGGTATTAGAGAAAGTGCTAGTCACAGGGATGCTTAAAGGTAAGATTGAAAAGAATGCACTCTGCAGTGTGCACTAGAGAAGTTAGATGTGAAAGTAGGTAACTTGAGTTTTACCTGTTTAAAAAGTTAAGGTTTAGTGGAGAGTTACTATTTTTAAAACAGCAAGATGGATTGAAAGGGGTGGTCACTTTTGTATTTTGGTACTATGAAATACTGTAGGATGGCCAATAAATTTAAATAATTGAAGGGGTGGGATTTCAAAAATGATGATTTTGTGATTACTCACATAAGCCAGTGAAAGTAGAGAGAAATGAGATATATGGTCAGATTAACATAAGAGGCGGGCAACTAGAAAGACAGTGGTATTTAACAAGACAACTTAAATGGGTGGGAGCGCAGGAAAAAAGTCTGCCTGACTCAGAACAGAGAGAGCTGTTAAATATGCTGTTAAAACAGAATGCAAGCAAAACACAAGGTAAAGAAAACAAACTACAGTATTCAAAATATAGAAAGGCAATATAGTAATACAAAAAATAAAAGCAAACTAACCTTTCCTTCACAGCAAAGTGTAGCAGAGTCTGGATGAGCCTTTCTGGTAAAGCTCTGAAATGTTTTAGTTTACTCCTTAAATAGAAATTTTAGTTCCTAGCTCCACCCCCTCTGTTAACAAGTGATTAACCTTAAGTGACCTCTTCTGTCTTATGAATGAGTCCTTAATTAATCAGTTCATTGGATACTTCATTGTGAGACACACCAATGTCAATCTCACCATGCTGGGTAATGAGAAAGTCGCAATCAATTGCTTATCAGGGACCAGGATCCACCACATTACGCACACACGCAGGGCATTGGACCACAAGTACCAGTTTGATTAAGCCATGGTCCATGTGAGTGTAAATGACCTGAGATGATGTACCTCCCTAGATTGTATGAAGAGAGGCATTATGGAGCTCTCAGAATGTGTTTTAGGCTGGTATCAGCCTAACACTGAGCAGCGTTTTACCTTCTCCAAGGATAATGCCAAATTATGAACAAAAGGTGGCTAACTTAAGTAATTGGCTTAGTTTCTGATGTCATTCTAAGGAGGTGTAGTATTTGTCAGCATGGAAGGAGATGGTCAGCTGACCACACTGCTTTGCCAGGGATGGTCTGCACCTCTCCCCTCTAGGCTTTTGAATATTAGCTAAAACATTGTTTTCCCTCATACTTCCTTTTTAGGCAATGCCAAACTGAGAGCACTTCCAACATAGCAAATCAAAACCAAGAAAATCTAAAGGTGTTAACAGGTCAGTGCTAGGAGTCTAAAGAAAAAAACTCCACTGTCTGGAAGAATTCTGACATCTGTGTGGTCACTGAGACATGGTTTAAATCTGCAGAGAGCACACCGACAGTGCAAGGTTATAATGCCTTCCACACATTTAGACCACCTACTTCACAGACAGGGACTAAAGGTCGAGGTGTCTCAATTTACATCAACAAGTAAATAGTTCAAGGTTGCTCAAACATGACAGCGCATTTGAGCTTCTCCACGTTCAACTCACCATTGACAATATCCCATACCACTTCCTTGCAAGCTATAGGTCCTACTGTATGACCCAGGAAACCCATAACATTTATTTAAACTTATTTGAAGCACTCACCATCCAACCTAGTGCTATAATCATGAGCAACTTTAATTACCTCATTATTAACTGGGAATCATGTATGACACCAAATATACAGGCACAGAGATTTCTGGATTTTTTAAACGTAAACTCCCTGAACCAGATTGTCAGTACACAAACTAGGAATGCAACCATATTGGCTTTGGTCCTCACAGTATGGGAGAGTGCTGCACAACGCCTAGTGTAATGTCATCTTTGAAACACAAGTGAATGCTGGATGTTGTATTTGAAGGGCATGTTTGCAATAAGGTGATTGGTAGACTTTTTAGGAAGCCTACCTCAGGTAGCACTTTCTTTCATATCACAAAGTCCCCCCACACACACACACTTCAGTGGATAGTGATTTGGTAAATATCAGGAGGGAGGTTGTTGCAGCAGTTTGGTAATCTATGAAGAAAGGTGAAAGGGTTAGACAAGCAGAGAGTTCTAAGTAAGAAAAAGTGATGATGAGAGTTTATTCTGACATTGAACTTTCCCAGATGTACTTTCCTAATTATTACACCAGTTTTCATGACATGTTGATGTATTTTCCTAATTATTACACCAGTTTTTATGACATGTTGAAGTGTATAATCTAGTCCAGTTGGCATATTTTGTTTGCTGATTTGGAGCGGAGTGATGTTTTTCTTAGATAACCAAGTTTCTCTTGCAGAAAGATGCAAAAGGATTTGGGAGTGCATATAATATTTAAGCAATAACCCACACCTGGCTGTGGGTAATGCTGGATTTACCCATGGTTGGTGTGGTTTGGTCACAAGGGCGAAGCCCGAGTGGACAAACAAAGACAACCGTGAGTAAATCCAGCATTACCCACACCCAGAAGTGGGTTATTGCTATTATACAATGACATTATTTAAGAAAAAAAATACTTTTCTTAAATAATGGCATTGTATAATGCCTCCGTGCTGCCCTTCCGCAGCTGTCCGGTATCCTGGAGCAGTTCTGATGTACTGCTTGTGTATGCTTACGCAGTACATCAGAGCTGTGTGCAGAGGAAGCAATGGAGAAAGGAAGATCTCCGTTGCTTTTTTTTAAAGTTGTCTCACTATGTTAAACGAGTTTAACATAGCGAGATATCTTTAAAAAAAAGCAACGGAGAAAAGAAGATCTCCTTTGCTTTTTTTTAAGGTATCTCGCTATGTTAAAGTCTGTTAACATAGTGAGGTTACAGCAATGTTGCTGCCTAACACAAAAAAAGTAAAGACTTATACTAATGGAAAAAGTCCGGGCGACTGGACCTTTTTCCATTAGTATAAGTCTGATATAAAACAGGCACGCTGACCAATCAGCGTGCTCGTTTTGGAATATTAATGGGGGGTCATTGTATAATAGGGAAGAGGTAATGACATCTAATCAAAAAGGTGATGGGAAGCTAGTCAGAATAAGTAAAATGTTGTAATACCAGTTTTAAAGAAGGAAGATAGAATGTAAATGTCTGGTGCAGTGAGTGCACAGAATTTATTCAGTGTACATGCACCAGATGTATGCGTAGTGATTACGGAGGGAGCTGGATCAAATACAGATCACATATACAGAAAGAATTGTAGGCTCCTTTGTAAGGTGCCAGAAGATTCAAATCAAAATAATTTATTACTTTCTCAGAGAAAAAAAAAATATCTTGCTAATTGGAAAAATGAAAGCCCAACTTCAGACATACAAACCAGACCATATTGGGAGTTGGAGTCCTTCTGAAGTCACTGTAAGTTTGAATTTAATATGTATTCTTGGTATCTGAAGAAAGGAAGATGGGAGAATATGTTTATGTAAAAGTAAATTATCCCTTTAAATAGGTGTTAATGATCATATGAAGAGGAATGTTGTGATTTCCTTATGTTTGTAGATGTTTAACGTTTAAGTACCTGTCATACTTGGCTGCTCTTCTACAGCTATCAAGACTGTATACAAACAATAATGTCTAACAGAGGTGGGCGTTACCAGGGAATTCATGCCCAGGAGTCTTGTGAGGTTCAGTGCTATAGGAAGAGGACTCTACCACCCACTGAAGGGCATCAGTTCCCCGATAATGCCCTCCCTGGAGGGTATTATTTTATTGTACATAGACAATGGTATGTTAAATTGTTTTGTATTTATTTTATTACTGTATACCTTTATAATATTTCTGATATAAAATAGTTCCTCCATCTAATGTTTCAGACTTGTTGTAGGACATGTAATTGTTGCAGGAGGAAATATTTTATATCTAAAATGTAAGTTAACAAAAAATGAGCTGAGCGGTCTAGAATAACACAACCAGTTGTTGTTGCGTCTTTCGGCTTTTCCCGATTAGGGGTCGCCACAGCAGAACTCCGGTCCGCTAATAATTGGCAGTAGATTTTTATGTGCCGAGTTTCCGGCCCTGACGCACAACCTTCAACGAAGGTACGCCCATTCATGCATGTCTCCACACAGAAGACGCTCTAGCTGAGAATCGAACAGGACGTCTTACTGTGAGGCGACAACTCTACCGCAGCACCACCACCACAAATAACACAACCAGTAATAAAATAAAAAACAAGACATGGACCTGCAGAACACAAGAGTTTTATTACAGAAAATAGGTTAAGAGCTTTCATTTTAAAATGTACAAGACCTCTTCAGAACCTGAAAACCATCTTAAAAACAACATTTTATGTACCATTTACGCCACTGACACACCGCCAAATCCACCAGTCAAATTATAGAATGCTCATAAAACACGCCAAACATAAATACAATATATAAATGCCGTAACCAATATACAAAACTTGTAAAATACTGAAATTTAAAATAATGAAACATAAAAACATTTAATCATAACATATTGGCTCATGTCCGCAATTCGCTACTAATAGAAATGTTGTTGATAACTGGAAAAGTAGTAGCATCAAGACTAATTTGCCAATACATTTCATTCAATAACAGTTAATTTTTTCCCAGCCCCTGAAAAAAGGGAGATGGATACTTGCTCAAGAATCAAAAATTTAAATTTCACGAAGCCCTTGCAGGTCAAAGAGTGCCTAGCTAAAGCACTTTTTATTATCCTTTTTTTTTTTTTACTTTATATAGGTTTATAGGTAGGTAGGTACTAGGCTGTCTGCCTTAGGGCCTATATAAGCCTAGCCAAAAATTTACCCTGGCTTTCGCCACCCAAGAAAATCATTTTCTTGTGCCCCTGTCAAACAGAGCCACAAAGGTGATCCCTGGGGTGAATTTCCTATTTCCCATCCAATCATCAAGATTTTTGTTGGAGTGCTAATGAGGAGCTTTGCTTGATATAGATAGGTAGTTCGTTCCAGAGTATGGGAAGTCTTTGGGATAGGAATCTATCCCTCCAGCATGTTCTGTTTATTGTGATGACAAGGTTTAGGTCCCTAGAGTGTGTAGCTCGGAGGGATTGGGATTTCTTTAAGTGGAGCATGTCCAACAGCTCTGTGTTTGACATAGCTTTGTATGTTAGACAGAGATCACCTCTGAGTAGCTGATATGCGACGGAGCAAAGCTGGAATTTTTTGAGTCGGTCTGCATAGGGCATCTGTTTGAGCCCGGTAATCCTCTTTGTGAGGTATTTCTGTGGCCTTGCCAGTTGTTGTAGAGGTCTTGTGAGGTACATACCAAAAGAGGCGTTGTACTCTATAATGGGTCTAATGAGTGATGAGTAGAGGGGAACAGTGAACTCTTTTTTTCTGGATGAGAAACCTTTTGTGATGAGGTGTGCCACGTAGAAGGATTTCCTGACTACTGTGGTGATGTGATTATCAAAGGAGAGACTACTGTCCACCTGTGTCCCAAGGTCTCTTATCACACTTTCGGTGTTAAGTAGACTACCACCTATGTGGTAGGTCATGGGTACAGAGTTTTTACCAAAGGGGATGACAATGCACTTTTTAGCATTGAGCTTGAGGCCATGGCTTTGACACCAGGCATCTGTCTCAGTGAGGCCCTTTTGTAGGATGTCCACATCATTAGGAGTTTCAATTATGGCTTCTAGTTTGCAGTCATCTGTGAACTTTGTTAGCCAAAGACCCTCTGTGTTAGCCTGTACTTCAGAAAAGTAGATACCAAACAGGAGAGGACCCAGGACTGAACCCTGTGGTACTCCACTTGTCACTGGTCTGAAGTCGGATTTGGAGTCTGCTACTTTCACAGTGTGGGTTCTGTCAGTGAGCCAGTTGGCAACCCATCTTGTGACATAGGGATTTATACCTAGTTTAGTGAGTTTATCTATAATTCCAGAGTGGGGGATGATGTCAAAAGGCTTGGCAAGATCTAGATAGGCTGTGTGAACCACCTTACCCTCGTCTACGGCTTTGGTGACTGCTTCAAAGAAGTCTATCAGGTTTAGGAGACATGATCTGCCTTTTACAAACCCGAACTGGATGGGGTCCAGAGTTTAGATATTACCAATGTCTTTGTTTAGATGATACATTCCATGGCCTTGCAGACCAGGCTCGTTAGGCTAATGGGCGGTAGTTCCCGTGGTGGCTCCCCCTTTGTGGAGTGGGATAACCGTCACTGTGTGCTATTCAGTGGGCACAAAGCCTGAGGTGAGGCTATGATTGAACATGGTACTTAGGTGGGGTGCCAGTTCATTCTGTAGTTCATGCAGAACGCAGCTTAGGATATTGTCAGGTCCCATGGATGCTGTGTTCTTGGCTTTGGAAAGTGTGTTTTTTACCTGTGCAGCTGTGATTACAGGAACTTTTTGCATTCTTCTGGTATAGAGATGGGCCCTTAGGAGGTGAGAGGGGGGTAAAGTTAGTACTGAACCTGCCAGAATGTTGGCAATGTCAGTTGATTCTTTATATTTATTGCCATTGTGCTGTAACTCCGAGCAGATATGAGTGTTGCCATTGAGATTCTTGACATAGCTATAGACTGCTTTGTGGTTGTCTTTAGAATCAGTGGCGATTTTGTTTTCGTAACTAGCTTTGGAGGATTTTATGAGGAATCTCAGCTTCTTACTGAGGCTGACCAGGGAGTTCCTCCAATCTTGGGATTTTACTTTTTTTTTGCAACAGTTTCTTTCTTCTGTTGTAGAGTTTGTTTATGGCAGGGGACCACCAGATTGGCTTCCTTTATTTGGAGGATAGCATCTTGGCTCTTGTTAGGGATAGCACAATCCGTGCACTCGTGTAAGTGGTTATAGAGTGCATTTGTGTAGGATTCAGCTGTCGTACCTCTATTGTCCATGTGCATGGATGTTGTGAAGTTTGCCACTTCTGTCTTAAGAAGCGTGAAGTTGGCTTTGGAGAAATTTTTTACGGTTGTTTCCCTAATGGTGGGTGGGGGTGGCATGTGGATGTCTAAGATGATTAGCTTGTGGTCGGATCTGACCAATGAGGAATTGACCTCTGGTATGGAACACCGTTCGTCCATGTTGGTAATGACCAGGTCTAGGATATTGCTGTCCCTGGTGGAGGTGTGGCTAAGTTGATCCAAGGTGTTGGAATTTATGAATTCCAGAAAACGTTGAGCAAAAGAGTTGGTACATGAGTAGTTTTCCCAGTTAATGGTGGGGTAGTTGAAATTGCCCATTATTAGGGTATTGGGTTGTACCCTAATATTTTCCAGTGTATCAAGAAATGAGGAGTGGGAATCCAGGGGCATGGTGGGGGATCTGTAGCAAGTTACAATTTGGATTGCGCTCTTGCCCAGAGTTAGCTGCACTTTGATAATCTCGGATGCATTATGCTGAGCAACTAGCCTGGAGGTGTGGATATCCTTAATGAATGTGGACAGGCCTCTGCCTTTAGTGTTTTGGTCCAAGTTAGGTGGCCGAAAGGTGTGGTATTATTATAGCCTGATAATACATAGGTGCTCTCTGGAGCCTTGAACCAGGTCTCTGTCACTGCACAGATGTCGATGTTCTCCATTTTAAGGAGTGGCTCGAGTAAATGCATTTTGAGGTTTAGACTTCTAGCAGTGAGTAGCATTACCCTCAGATTTTGCTTGCTTGTACCTGTTACGGTGTTGTATCTATGTTGGAAACTCCTGCGATTAAGGGCATTGACCATTTTCTCAATATAAAAAATATGACATTGTGTACAGAAGGCGACATTTTTCGAACTTACCTCAACATCTGGTGCCATGCAACACGTGTTTTGCAGCCCCCCCTGCTACTTATATATACAAACTCTGAGATCGCACCACGGTGAGGGAAACGGTACATTTCCTGATCCCCACTGTACTGCGATCTGCATTTAAAATGTCGAATCCACAACAGCAAATGCTAGTGTGCATTCGCTGTTGTGACTTCAACATTTCTTTTCACTCATTTCAAATGTTGAAAACTTGCTTTCGGGATTACACATTCACACATTGAAGGTGCAACATTTTGATTGTAATCCATCAATCTATCTCAACCATATCCATCTTTCATACTTAGCTCATAAGGTCAACAGATGACTGAGTTAATGCCATGTACATTAACAAAGTCAGGGAGGTGCATATGTTACTGATAGTACAACGTCTAGTAGAGCCTGGACAGTCGCTTCAACTCTAGTTGGGAACAGAAGAATGATTTGATGTTAAGGACCCTCTGGCATGCTGTTGAATATGAATTGCTATGTACCATAACCTGCATTGACCAAGCCATTGCATGCTGCAGCAAGAAAGTGTTTTAAGCATAAACTAGAGACTCCTGTTCTAGTGGTAGAAAGATAAAGGGGTCTTTAAATGCAAACCAGACTCCAAGGTAATGATAAAGTACAGTTGTGTAAGTAAACTTACCGCCAGTGTTGCAGTAGCCTATGCTATACAGGCTCTGTTCCTCGTGAATGGACAGTTTTTCAAAGCATTTTAAGGACACCTTCCACACGCTCCCAGCTGGGTCCATCCCTTATTGAAGAGTTGATTTTGTGTGTGTGGAATGTGAAAATGTGAACTGTTTGCTGCATTTCGCCACCAAATGTCCACATCCGGAATTTGATAGTGGCATACTGAATAAGTAAATCTAAAACAGTAAAAGAATGAGGATACACTTTTTAAATTAATAAACAAAATAGAAATTGGGTCCTCACGTCCTTTTTTCAGTATTAGTGTCATATCTTGTCAGTTTGAGTTGAACACAGAAAGAGGGAGGATACAAACACAGAAACTCTACCTAAGCCTTGCTAGCAGTTTCAGCACCATGACATTTTTATTTGTTACGCTTGAATGTTAATGGATTGGTCACCTAACTTAATCCCAAAGTGAGTAATTGGACAAAGGAGGATACTGCACATTTCGTAATTGTTGGCATGAACTGCAGTTAGGGACAGCAGTAACTGCTAACCACAAGTTTAAATCCTTAAAGTGTACTGCATTACATATCCCACAAGCCATTTTGCTCCAAGTTAGAATGTCTCTTCCCATCTGTGCACTATACATTTCCAGCTGTTTCTTCCACTGCAAAAGTCATTAAGCATCTCTGCACAGTGGCATAAAATGTAATACATCTGTATGAATTCTTGGTTAAGACACAAGTCCTGTATGCAGTTCTGACTGTTTCTCTGCAAAGACATAGTGTGGGTGCATTACTGAAGTGAGCAGTTAAAATGGATAGGTTCTGTATCTGAACCTGCTTTGGTGACAGAAAGAAGAAGGCTAACTACATTACCCATGGACATTCCCTTTTTTTATTTGTGGCAGTGGTTGTAAAGTAGGAAGTAGTGTGAGATGATTGATATTGTGTGGAGAATGTCCAGTTGTTGAAGGAAGCTAAACTGAACTTGTACTAACTAGCACAAATCCTGTAGGAGAGGTCATGCCTGACGGCGTTCAACAACACATTTCTGCCAGATCTATAGCAGCATTGTACTGCAGGGTTCCTGCCTTCTTGGTACGGACTGTGCAGTTGCCCGTTTCTTCTTAAAGTATACATGTGTTGCCAGAGTGCTTTTTGTACTTCACTTCTGCAGCAATGCCTTTTGCAAGGGAGTTGCATAGGTAATCTATACATAATAGTTTATACTTTCGCCATCTTTAGTGTTCAGAAAGGTGGTACCGAAAGCAAACTTAAGAGTTTTTATCACAGAGTAACTTTTAAACATGATTTTTTTCTTTACTCTACAGCAGAAGACAGCTGATTAGTCTTTGAGGTGTGTCTTTTTTCTGTGTAGTTTTTCCTGATGAATTGAACTGCAATCACTAGAGTCCTTTATTTGCAGGGATCTGTGAATTAATACAAGTCAGAATAAGACCAGTGCTTTCCTGGGGCATTGGAATCCATTCAGTAATATGAGTGACAACTGGATATTGGCAGTAACTAAGTGAAGGAAGAATCGCACCACGTAATTTAGATATTTTTCATATGAACTGCAGCTTCCTAAATGAGAATGCAGCAGTTCTTCTGATAATCTGTTTTGTGATTGAGGTTTCTTTGTCAGTGTTAGAATTTATAGAGTACATTTTTTTAAGTTGCATTTTATTGGAAACGTATCCAGTGGTGTGAGATGGTTATTAAAAAGTGATAACACACTCTTTGGGATAAATAAATAATGTGTTTGTCTTACCATAAAACAAGAGAAAAAACAGCTGAATCACTGTCATGAAAACAATTACTTAATTTAAAAAAAAAAAAAGGCAGCAGGTAATCAACACTATTTGTTTTTGTTACTAGTAAAACTTTTTCAGCCCACCTGAACTAAAACATGGACGACTATTTAAAGGACAGCTACAACTTAAATGCACTATCGGTCTCGTTTCCCACGTGACCATTTTATTCTGTTCCAGTCTTTTTACCGTTATGAATGTCTGTTGCTATTTTTTTTCTTTATTGTATTGTACAATTTTCTTTCTACTAACAAAGCTTTTCTCCCTGGGCCTTAGCTGAAAAAGAGTTTTATGCCCAGTCGGACTCTCCAGGTAAACAAATGTAAAATAAAAATAAGTAAAATAAACCTGTTACAGGTTGCCACCTGGTGGTGGCGGTTGTGTAAAACAATGCAGAAATCAGAGCATAAGGAAATAAAACCCTGTCGTGTTTCATACTTAAGCAAGTAAGAGTCCTAGAAGTAAAATGAAGATCTGCATTATGACTAGGTGGTTATATGCCGTGAGACTCAGATCAAACAGACAGTCCAGCAGACATTGTTAAAGATATTTCAGGAGTGTGTGAGTCTGTGCCACTGGGCAAACTTGTTAAATCTGCAAAATGTATAAAAAAAATTTCGAAAATACTTAATTTTTCACAAGAAAAAAACTTAACATTTTTTCATTTGCTAGCAGTTAGGTTGACAAGACTAATGGCATTAGGTAGTTGTGTATTTAAGATTACATTTTTAGTATGTAGAATATACAGAATATTTACATTGTCACAGCACCAGAAACATATAGTGATACAGAATCGTAGTACATACCTATAGCCAGGCCTCTCTGGCAGAAACAGTCAGTTGGATAGCTGCCACTTATTTATTATTTATTTTATTTATTTTACATTTGATTACCAGGAAAGTCTGACTGGACAACATGTCCATTTTCAGCAGAGGCCCTGGGAGAAACGCTCCACGTGGACCATTAAGAAATCGCAGAATTTCAGAAGGAAAAATGTCAGCCAGAAAATTATTTTTACTGACTTTCACTATTCACTGGCATCTAATTTCTTGGGCTAACCTGGTTCCACCCAACTCCAGCAGCTTGTTTTCATTGATGAACCTTCTCAGATTCTTAAAAGCATATTCTTACTCTTTAGTGAAAATGGTACTGTCCATTTGCTGTGACTGGAATTCTAAAGGCATTGTGGAATCTGTGACTTTTTCCCTGAAAGTTACCTGTTTTACGGTACAAGTGTGAATATGTTTGTGCTTTTCTCTAAAGCTGGGTGTTTTTTTATATCTTAAATATGAATCTGAAACAGCATGGGTTTGGGTGGGATTATTGACAAAAGTGCATTGTTAAATTTAATAACATCTAAGTTACACTGCAACCTTCCCAGTTACCAGCCTGTACCTCTCAGCTTTCAGAATTATACAAAACTCCTTCAGTGACCTTATCTGAGGGTCTAAAATCATAAAATTTAAAATAGATATGCATAAAATTACACACTTCTACCAGCTGCATATGAACTTCATATTCCCGAAGAAATTGTACAACTAAAGTTTGTTTTACACCCAGAATGGATCTCTTTAATGCACTGTGCGATTAAATACAGTGGAAATAGGCATAAATGTAGACTAACTTTTTCTTTTCATATTATCTGAATGATGCAAGTCTTCAGTAACACCTAAAATGTAGGCGCAGCTATTAAGAATGCCTGGCTCAGGCTTGAAACTTGTACTCTCTCTTACTACACATAAGCATTAGTACAAAAGGGAAATGACCTTGAATGCCTTTGAATTTTCTGAGTGGATTTTAAGAGCATTTAATAGGTTCATAGGTTGGTACTGGGCTATCTGCCCGAAGGCATATATTAGCCCATCCACGTTGTGCGGTATTCACCGCCCCTTTAGTAGTTTCCTAGACCCTTGTACTAGCAGCTAGTACCCTTGGCCTCTATCTAGTAGTGCTGTTGGTGTGATCCCAGGTGTGAACTTTCTGTTACCCATCCACTCATCTAGGTTCCTCTTGAAGAGTGATAGTGAGGGGCTCTGTCTTATGTAGATCGGGACCCTGTTCCATAGTAAGGGAAGTCTCTGCGAAGGGAATCTATCCCTCCAGCATGTTCTATTCATTGTTGTGTTGAGGTTTATATCCCTAGAGCGTGTAGCTTGAGTAGATTTAGTTTTGCTAAGATGGAGCATGTTCAACAATTCTGGGCTGGACATGGCTCTGTACATTAAACAGAGATTGTCTCTGAGAAAGCGGTATGCAACAGAGAACAGTCTTAGCTTTTTCAATCGTGCTGCATAGGGCAACTGTTTGAGGCCAGTAATCCTCTTGGTTAGGTACCTCTGTGGTCTCTCCAGTTGCTGGAGATGTCTAGCCAGGTACATTCCAATTGGTGCATTGTACTCAATAATGGGTCTGATGAGGGAAGAGTAGAGGGGCACCATTACATCCTTAGATCTTGATGCGAACCCTTTCGTGATCAGATGGGTCACATAGAAGGATTTTCTAACCTCTTTGGCAACATGGTTATCAAAGGAAAGCTGACTATCTACTTGGGTCCCTAGATCCCTAATTTCTTCTTCAGATTTCAGGGGATTACCTCCTATGTTGTAGTTTGCGGGTACTCTGTTTTTTTCAAAGGGGATTACTACGCATTTTTTTTGCATTTAGCTTGAGACCATGGCTTTGACACCATGCATCAGTCTCATTTAGGCCCTTCTGGAGGATCTCCATGTCGGCCGGAGACTCTATTATAACACCCAGTTTGCAGTCGTCCCCAAACTTAGTCAGCCACAGCCCTTCCGTGCTTGCCTGTACTTCTGCAAAGTATATGCCAAACAGGAGGGGCCCCAGGACAGAGCCCTGAGGCACAACACTCGTTACTGGTCTGGATTCGGACATATATCCCGCTACTCTTAATGCAAGTACATTTTTTTCTCATTATACACTTCTTCCTGTGGTAAAAATTTCCAATTTTGTTACATTCTTTAGGAAAACCATTTTTTTTTTCTTTTCCTCAGCTCTGGCCCTTGGATTTCCATTTTATGAACTCTTGATGCCCTCTCCTGTCTTCTGCAGTTGTGTCTGTGGCATACAGGTCTATTCCACCTACTGATGGACATGTTAATTGTCTCTGTTTTTCAGTTGCTTAGGTCAGAACATGACACTTGTGGACATCTTGTGTGCAATGCACAGTAAAACGTTGGTAAAAGTGGGACTTGCGAGGTCTTCCTTCTCAGTGGACTTCCTGCATCTTCAGACACCTTCTTATCGTCCTTATGGTAACACAGAGCAGCCTACTTCAATAAAAAAGTTCAAAAGGTCAGAGTTTATATTGCAAAAGTCTGAGGGCTTCCAGAACTGGCCAGACTAGTTTATTCAGCTGTCAGTGTAGCATTGGTTGAGAGTCCTCCTGTTGTATGGTCTTGTACCAGTTTGGGGTTACAGGGTATATGCAGTCTGTTTTGTGATAACTGAATGTACTGCTTCGATTTCTGCGGAGGTACAAGCCTTGCTGTTTCTCCACTCCCCCTTTCCCCAGTCTGTATTTCTGGTTCACTGGCAGTCCCTGGCATTTCTGTTAATCAACTTTGACTTGCTGTCCATGACTGTGAGGAGATTTGATGCCTGTTAGAGTAGTTAACCAACTCCATTTTCATATGGCTTTAGGGCAGCTGTGGATCCCAGCCTTATGTCTTCCCAATGCCTTTGTTTCCTCCAGTACTAACAAATCAGGTGTCAGTAGTGGAGACATTGGCTCTGATACAGATGTACACAGTACAAAAAAGTCAGACTAGGTTAGAGGGAAATATGTCCTAGTCCGAAGTATACTACCAAATCGAGAACATTTAGAACTTTTGCAAGGAAATGTTTCCACAAATATTTCATTCCCTTCAAAGACTTGAAAAAACATTCCTCCAAATGAGGCATGTGTTGCAGATGCGTATGTTTAGAAAGAGATTCTTGGGAGTATGTATTTTGGGAATGTACAGAGTGTCTTCAGTGCTAAAATGACTTGAGTAACATGCCAAGTCATATAATTAGAAGAGAATTTAACTTCAGGATATAGATCCTTTTGAGTCTGTGTGAAATAGCATGCAGTAAAGAGGTGCAAACTTTGTTGTCTTTAGTGTTGATATTTGCTAAGAAAGCTATAACTAGAAAGTGGAAAATCAAAGACAAACCATAAATAAGAGGGACAAAAAAGATGATTATCTGAAACAGATTTTCATATTTAAAGTTGGTTGTATAGGGTTCTTTACGGAGATGTGCATTTGTTTAATAAAGTTAATTGCAGTACAAGGTGTGAAGCTACTGGTCAAGTTGAGATGTGAAATACAGTAAAAATAAAATATGGTTGTTAGTCAATTCATATTTTGTTGTAAATAGGTAATTTTTCTGTTTTAACTGTTTTTGTTTATTGAGCAATGTTAAATCAATGCTGTAATTAAGACTAGATGGAGTAGTCGATTGTGATATTTGGATTTATGAACTTAACCGTAGCAGATTAGACAAGAGGCTAGTTTATTTATGTTGTGTAAACATGTAGTTATAAAACAGCTGCAACAGTCATCAGCACTAAAATAACAAGTTCATCATGCATGGGGTTTGCACAGTATTTAAGAATGAAAATCTGTTAATAGTATTTAGATTGCTTAAAAATAGATTGGGATTTATGGCCTGCAGAGGATTGTGAAGTTTAGGGGAGGGGCTTCTATGTTGCAGTACCAGCAGCAGCCCTGCAGGGATCCTACTTTGCAGAGTTTAGTTCTCCATTCCTAACGAGAAATCTTAATCTTGAGATTTTGACAGGTTTGGGAAGTGTGTACTTGTGTCAGCTTAGCTCCCCTAGCTTTGCAAGTGCATCTTACGCTAATGCTGTATTTCCAGAGGGATGTTACAGCAGAGGTTGCTTAAGGGCTTTTTGAAAGTGGCAACCAAAGCCCCAGCATGTAAACAGTCTGGTCATCCATGTGACCTGCAATGCTGTGGAAGAGGCTGTTAGGCCAAGTAGGATCCAGCAGTGTCATTCATCAGTGGTCCTAAACTACCTCACAGAGTACACCAAGGTGACTTTTTTGGACTCCCCTGTAGAGATCCATGCTTGTTTTTTTTGCTGGAGTTAAATAAACATCTTAAGAATACGGATGAGACTGGGCAGACTGTTATGACTATGGTTGTTAGCCCCCCCCCCCATCCACTCTAGAAAACAGGGGACCCTGCCTTGGCAGTAGTTCTGCTGGAGCCCACAATTATGACAAGTGAGAAGTGGTAAACCATTGCCACAGATTAACTAGTTGCAGAGTATCTACAGGTACGCATGGGTCAAAGAGATAATTACGAAGACAAAATTTCAGAGGTATAGTTAGAAAAGGGATAATTCTGTGTTTACCCTTGCCTGACTTTCCCTTATTGGAAATTATTATTAGCAAGGAAATGGGTACTAACATGTCTCAACAAAAGAGCCATCAAAGATGTTATGCCAGATTTGGAGGGACTGTGATATTATTGTAAATTTTTTTCAGTGTCCCCACCCAAAAGCAAAAATGAAGAAAAAGGACCTCATGCCCATTTTGGATCTCAGTGGAGTGAAGACATTTTTCCACAAATAGAGCTTTTGTGAGATCACAGTCAGTGTTCCTCAGTTTTTCTGAATTTTGTACAGATCAGCATGGTGCCTGTACAAGCACTTGCCAGATCAAAATATTGCTTGATGCAGCTTGTCTAATTCATGACAATCATGTGATCACTGTGTTGCCTGTACAAAAAACTTAGTGGACGAAAGTCCTCCCTGATGCATCAAGTCCAGTTCAAGACAAAAACTGCATAATAACTTCACATATTTTACATAAAATTATAAACAATCCAAACAAAATTTGTTGTCAGTACATTATAAAAAAGTATTTATATAAATTGTACAACATGTTTAGATTTTGTATGGACATTTTAGTTTGAAACTTGGGTATCACTTCAACACCTGGTTTGGCTAGGTACCATCCTTGCAATTTGAACAGAATGACAAGTATGCATTATAATTAACTTTTTAAATGTTATAGTTTGAAAAATGCACACTGGTGTAGAACTTGAGTCCCTACATGCCATTATAGCATTTGAAGCAAAGAATATATTAATAAACATTATAAACTGTGCAGAATTTTGTTTGAAAATTTCCTACCAATTTCATGTATGTCACATCAGACTCTAGAAAACGTTAACACAATCCACTTGCATTTCAAAACCAAATTTTGGCAAAAAAAAACTGTAGTAACCGCCTCACCAAGTTTGAAACTTCTGTACAGTGTCTCTTACAGATATTTAAGAGGATATCTTATTCAGGTATATAAGGCATTTAGGGACAACTACCTCTGGGAATATTTGGGGTTGTCAAAGGTACTTAGAGGATCGTCAGATAACCTATGTAGAAGATTCTGTAGGAATGAGAAGTGTACTAATTGGTTCTCTGACAGAGTAGCTGATGCTTGGAACAGACTACCAAATTACATTAAAGCAAGTACTAGTTTAGATATTTTTAAGAACAGCCTGGACATTTATTATAGGAACAAGTGTTTTGGCATATTGGCAAGCTAGAAGGGCTTTAATGCCCGTGCTTGAAACATTTGTATGTATGTATGTAAGTTGTCTTAACATATCACTACAACACTTCTTTCCCCTACCATCCTTGCATTTTCCCCTACCATCCTTGCATTTGGAACAGGAGGTAGTAAGAAACAGATAAACTGTACTACATTTAGTGTGAAAAGAGCATACTGAGTTAGCTCAGCTGTGTTACACTTGACACATAGCATTGCTGCCTTTGGAACAGATTTATTCAGCAATTTGGACAAACAAAACACAATCCACTTTCCATTTGCATTTTAAAACCACTGTGTGCAATTATTATCTCACCAAGGTCAAAGTTCATGTCACAAGTGTACAGTGTAAGAGTTAGCACAGCATGGGCCTTTGCAAAAGTTATATGGCTCAGATGCGTATGCCTTACCACCTTGAATATACAGGTGCTCTAACACAACTTAATCATATCTAAAGATCTGTTTCTCTTTCCAAGTTGTGTTTCTGTATTGGTAACTCAGCAGCGTTTCTGAGCAGCATTGGTGTACTTCCTTGCAAAATGTTAAGTTAGCTGCATATGCCTGCTTCCACAACTACTTAGAAGTGATATTGCATCTTATTCAGATTTTTTTTTTTATGTAATAGATGAATTATTGCCCCAGTGCCTGCTGACTGTCGAGCCCCCTCAGATGGATAATGCCAGGGATTCTACCCAGAGCTAAGGTAAGAGATGCCAGAGAGGAACTGTCAATTAGTCAGCCATGAGAGTGCTTTGTGCTCTTACTGGCATACTAGCAATGAGAGCAATTTAAATAACCTAACTGGGACCCTAAAGCAGGGGTACATGCACCCCTCATCACAGCAGTGGCCTCTGATGCCCTGCTTATGCTTGTGCACTCCTCCACGCTGTGTCTGTGAAGGCTGCCAGTTAACTTATCGCCTGTTTCAGGCCTCCTCTCTGATAGTGCCAGTGTGTGCAGCTGGCTCCACCCTCTCCCCAGTATGGGTCTGCACATCCTGCAGTACTTTTCCATTAACGGCGCAGCAGGGAAAATGTGCGGTTGATGTCTGCACACAGTTTTATATATTCATATTAGCATTCTGTTAATCGAAAAATGATCGGTCACACAGCCAAAAATATAAAGGAGAGGAAAAAAGTACCTCAGAGAAGCATACAATAATCACAACCCAATAATCTTAGTATACTATATTCAGTTATTATACTTGAGAAACGTGTTAGTTGCTGTTACGTGTGTATGTGATACTTATGTAAACCGGCTTTGCACGTTTTTTTTTCAAGTTGTGTTGGGTAGCGAATATCTGAGTGTTTGCGGGAGTGTTTACACTACTGTTTCCGGACACTTCTCCATTTACTAACATACTTTTGTGAGATTAACTTTTGACCAGCAAATTCCGCCTATTTTTTATTCTTCCAAAAAAGTCTTTTTGGAACTTATATAGTGCAGTATTTTAACAAGCGTGATTGTAGCTGCATACCCACCTGCATACCTCTCAACTGTACAGATTTTCGCAGAATGTCCAGATTTTTGCCTCATATTTTTTATTCTATTCCCAATAAAATCTGCTGTGTTCTGATAAACCACTGAGGATTGAAAGTCATTAAATAGGGGCAGACATTTGAGTTTCAGACTCCATACCCTTCAGAAAATGTATGCTAATGCAAAACCTATTATCCTATTAACTTGCTTAGTTTATAAGAGCAATATTTAACATCTGTCCTTATGTCCCCCCATTATTTTAGGCCATGCCCAGATTTCTTGTAGTTGAGAGGTATGCGCGAAGTGTACTTTTATTTATTTATTTTTATTTTACATTTGTTAACCGGGCTGGTCTAGCTGGATATATTTCCATTTTTAGTAGAGGCCCGGGGAGAAAGGCTCCAACAAGATAGAAAAAAAAATTAAAATGTAATTACATGTTAAAAGAAAGGATTGATAAAAAAAATACAGCAAGAATTATAACATAATAAAAATATTTACACTTGAAAAAGCATCAGTACAAAATATATATACTTGGAAAATCAACACTAGAATGTAGCACAGTAAGATACATAAGGAAGTTTTCACTAGTAGAACATAATTCAGCAGTATACAGATTAGAGTTTGAAACAGTGCAAGACTTACTTGCAAGTATAAGAATTTAAAAGTTTTGAAGTTTGTAAGGAATGTGAAATAAAGTACAGAGGTGGGAGAGGGTGGAGGGGGTGGTTAGTCGGGGTTGCTACAGGGGCATAACCAGTGAATTTTGAGGTGTTTTTTAGTTTTTGTTTAAAGAGAGGCAAGGATGTGATTAGGGTTAGTTCAGTAGGTAGCAAGTTCCATTTTTTTCCTGCTGAGTTAGTAAACAGAGAGTCACCAGCCATGTTGTTAGATTTTATAATGGTTGCGAGGAGTTTGCTAGAAGAATGTAGGGAATTCAGATTTTTATAGGGGATAAGAAGATTGGAGAGTATAGGGGTAGCATTGGGTTGATAAAATATTTTGTGGGCAATCATAAGTTGGGAGATTGTCAGTTGGTTTTGGAATTCAAGCCAGTCTAGTTGCTGAAGATTCAAACAGTGGTGGGTTCTAAACCAGTGGCAAATCTGGCGATGTTGCTGCAGGAAGTTGCTAGCTTGTTGAGATTATGTTTCTTTAGGTTGGTATAAATAGGTGAGGCATACAGAAGAGTAGAGATTAGATGGGAATGAGCAATTCTGGTTCTGGCTGCTGGAGTTAGGAAAGGTTTTATTTTATATAAGAAGCCTATTTTTCTGTTTACTGTTTTAATGGTGTTATTTATATGGTGATCAAAGGTAAGGTCGTTGTCAATGGTTATTCCTAACAGTTTAGTAGTAGAGTCAGGGAATATGACAGTGCCATTATTGGAACAGACTGAGAAATCTAAGGGGGAGGACTTGGTAGTGGTGGAAAAGAGAAGGAGTTAGGTTTTTTTGGCATTAAGGAGGAGACAACGCTTTGTAAACCATGTTTCTACAGTATTAAAAACTTTTTGAGTAAGCGAATAAAGTTCAGATGGGGAGTTTGCTGAGCATACAAGCATTGAATCATCTGCATATTGAATGCAGGTGGCTTGAGGAATTGCTAAGTGGAGGTCATTGATAAATAATGAGAAAAGTAGTGGTCCAAGAATAGAGCCTTGAGGGACTTCGAGGGTGACTGGCAGAACAGATGAAATTTGATTTTCCCAGAGAACTGCCTGTTGCTGAGGTAGGAGCTGAGCCATTTAACAGCTTGAGAGTCAAAGGAAAGGGATTGAAGAATATTGATTGAGGGTGTGGTTTACCATGTCGAAAGCTTTTGAAAGGTCGATGAAGAGTGCAGATGAGAGGATGTTTTATTGCGGTTTCTATTAATGGTATCTGTAAAGGATAAAAGGGCAGTAGTGGTACTATGAGATGGGCTAAAGCCATGTTGGCAGTCTGCTATTATGTTATATTGTGACAGATTATGTAAAAGTTGTTTGTGAATGCATTTTTCTAAAATTTTTGCTAGGGGTGATATATATGATATATAGGCCGGTAGTTTGAGTAGTCATTTGAGTTCCCACCTTTATGTAGGGGAATAATGTGGGAGATTTTCCAAATAATTGGAACGGTACCCTCTTTGATTGTTCTATTTATAAGGATAGATATAGGGTGGGCAATTGCTTTGGCTGCTTTTTGGAGATATTGTGATGGTAGTTGGTCAGCAGAAGGAGTACATGGCTTGAGGTTTTGAAAGAATTTATAGATGAGACTAGTAGAGATAGATACTTATTTATTTAAAAACATTGAGATCCCTGAGCACTGTCTGTACTTGAGCAAGTACATGTTAAGCAACTAAAAATTGAGTACTCAAATCCTGATCTCTGGGATGAAGCTCCGTAACTTGTCAGAGCGTTGAGATTCTATGACGCAGCTACTGCCCACTAAGCCTTTTTAGTGGGAAATAAGAAGTTATGTACCTACCCCAGTTGTCTCCATGTTAGTTATTCTCCTTCTTTCTTGCTTTGTTCGGAGTGGAGCGATCCTCCCGATCCCTTTCGGCACTTTTTTTAGCTCGAGAACCTTTTAATATTAATTTACAAAACTGTCACACCTGTAAGCCTTTATATCAGACTACTTAAAACGTGAAATAAATAAAGTCAGAAAGCCCAGATTTAAAATACATTTCACCAGCACTAAACCATAGTCTTATTACCCGCTCTGTCACATATCTAACTAAAAAGGTTCAAGAGCATTTCCTTCATACAATGCATTTTAAAGTAATGTACGCTAAACGTCGTTCACTTTTTCTGTAAGTTAATTTATGTAGACAGATGGTAAAAATGTTGACACACAGATTGGAGAAAATCAATAATACTGTCAGGATGAAGAGAAAACACCACAAAAGAATAAGCAGCAATGAGTTGACATCAACCACACATTTTCCCTGCTGCCCCGTTACCGGAAAAGTACCCATCCTGCTTTCCAGCACTGTCAGATTCTCAAGCCGCTAGCCAAATTCAGGTTGCCTCGGCCATCACTGGGGCTTTATTTCTCTGCATCACTGGTGCTGGTGCAGCTTATTCAGATTAAAGCTTAGTTTTTCTCTCCTGCTTTGTTTGTTCGTCAGTAACTATTAGGTGGCATCAATGTCCATGAGTGTCTTTGGCAAAATTTTTGGTTTTCATCATATTAACAAAACAATCAGCTTGTCGCCTGCACCTTATCTTAGTTTTCATTATTTTCACCAGGGTTAGACCACATTCACAGTCTGCACTGGAAGACTGAAATGTAGCACAGGTATTCAGCACACTGTGACAACAAACGTGCCATTTGTACTTCAGGAGAAACAGTACAAAGCCCCTCAAGTGATTTACTGATGCCATGTTAGATTTTCTACTTGATGCTGTCTGTGAATTGCCAGCAAAAAGTTGTATCGAAACTTCAAGATCTGAACTAGTCAGCTGGTCCAAGTGTTTCTTAACTTTTGCAGTGACTTTACTTTAAATGTCCACAATACTTTCTTCTCATTGGACACTCCTTTTTCACTTTATAGTTTCCAATCCAGAAAGCCAGTTGCAGGCCTAGAGTAGCTGTCTTGAACATTCTTTTTTCTTTAAAATAATTTTACCTGCCACCCCCGTCAGCCTTCATTTTCTCTCATTATATCACAATCTCACAGTTCTGCACTGTCATTCTCTTTCTGTTTCATCTGGAGTTGCATCCGTCTAACTGGCAACATCTTTATCTTTTCTAGCACCTTCTATGGTTTATCGAACATTTATATCACCTCATTCAAAAAAAAAAACCTGTCATTTGCCATGAAGTATTAGCATTTACACTCTTTAATCACCTGCTCAAAGCAAGATCATATCTGCAAAGTTATCTGAATAGTATTTTTTCTACAAATACGAGTCGCACTACTACAAACAACTTTCTTCCAAGTTGCCACATTTTCCATATTATGTCCTTCCTCCAGTAGCGTGTTAGAAATTCAGTTAATACAGGCCTGAGTTGGCCATATCACCTTGTGATATTGGAGGATGCCTTGCAGAAGAAGCCTCAAGTAAATCTTGGGGAAACCCAAGTCTATGCTGTCATTTTATCTTGAACAGAATTAGGCCCTTTTTCCTCACCCTCGATCACATTATAAAGTTTCAAATTGTGTTCATATGCCTCATCTTCCAAGCCAGTAAGATGGAACTTTGAGAAATTATTGTGTTACTTGTAGTTTCATCTCTCCCTTCCACCATTTGTGAACTAAATGGCGTTGTCATCTCTTGATTGTAAAGGTAAACAACATCCTGGATAGGTGCTGTCCAAAGCCATTTCATGTAGACATCAACAGTTCTCAAAAGGTTCTGCAACTCTTACCTTCATTTTGTATTATGGAGTTTTTTAGGTCCTTTGGTGGCAAATTGTACATGATGTTGACCCTTCCTGAAAGTAGTCACATTCTGTCTTCTGTTATTTGTAACATTTTGTCTTCACTACACAGTCACACATTCTGTTATGAGCAGATGAATGACACCATAACCCTAGTATAGCTTGAAAATTACTTCACAGTTAAACTGCTTTAATTTTAGTAGTTTTGTACCTTAATCAGCAGAACATACTAAAGGCGAGTCTGTCTTTTGGCACTATGCATTTACTCTTTTAAGAATTCAGAAACTTTTAACATGTAGAAAACTATATTCCCTCCTATAACTTAGAAAGCTAATACTTCACTGAAAAGCTCTAAGCAGTACAGATTTTTGCGAACTGGTAATCCATTACACAACTGATCAACTGCATAGTGCAAGACCACATCTCCAAGCTGAGGTTTACTGACGTAAAAAGGCTATCCCAATAGACAGCTAACAACCATGTAGTGCAAGAAACCAAAATGTTTTTTTCAGAAAAGTAAACGCTGCTGCGTAAACTATAAAGCTGTAGATATGAGGCAAACCTGCCTTTTGGCCTTACAGCCAGACATGAAACAATCATAAAGTCAAACAGCATGAATGATCCTGTGTTGTTACTTGGATGTAATTTGAAATGTAAAGATACTACACTTAAGGGAAAATGCTAACTCCACACGCAGTAGGAAGGCAGTGCAGTGTTGAAGTAATCCATTCCAAAAAAATGAAGGTTAGACATGTGACAAAAGTTGACAGTATTCCACAAGAAAATCCTCTTCCTGTAAAACAAAATAAGCCAAATATCAAGGTTAGCTATTGGCATTAAAACAGCAAGGCAGTCTTCATTGTAAACCAGTAATCTACCTCATAACAATTGATAATTAGCATATCAGCTGGCCTTTTGGTAGCTAGAGTTGATACGGTTGTTAAAAAACATATGTTGTAAAATTATCCTGCAGTGTTCTTCAATTCTATTCTAAAATGTAAAAACTATGACATTACTGACAATACATGCAGTATTAAGACAGAACCCTGTTCATATAGCCCCATACCTACCTAGCAAAAGTTGATTGAGATTAAGAATGTAGCTCTATATATACATGTATATATATATATATATATATATATATATATATATATATATATATATATATATATACACATATATATACACATACATATATAGATGTGTGTGTGTGTGTGTGTGTGTGTGTGTAACTTCTGCGACACATTTCAGAATTCTATAAATATAAAGAGAGTAACACAGTGCATGGAGGTTAGATGTGTGCAAAAAAGGCATTCTTCAATGTAGCTTATTAAAAAGTTGAAATCAGTATGTCAGCATTCAAAGTTGCTGAAGTCCAGCATACAGCAACAGCAGTAAAACAAAATGGAATTGTTGCTATTTATTAAAAAAAAATAATGATGAAGTTGGACTCCAGCTTTCTGCAAAACTATCCTGAATGTGCTTTCTGTGTTCTTATTAGCTCAAGTCTGAAAGTTCTTATTAATTCACTAGGCAGCATGAGGTAGTGACACTTCATTCGTCTGCCACTAGGATGTTGATAACTCAATCTGAAAGCTGCAAAGCTGTCTCAAAGAAAATGACTCACACCTTACACAGCTAAATTAAGCAAGGAAGATATCGCTTAAATTAGAGAAATAGAGAACACTATGTTCAGAAGAGGCCTTTTTACTCATCTGCAAATATTTCTTTGTTCCACCAAGACTGAAGTTATTACATAATTATAAAATGGGAACATTGAATCTGACTGATTCAGATAGACTGTACTGGCTAATATGCAGATTGAGCTCTTGTGTTATAAAGTGGAATAGTGACACTTAAGAAACAAGAAGGTATTACACTGCTTCCAAGACCAGGGGTATACCAGTAAGAATGATGTTTAGCTGGCTTCAAAATGTGATAGAAAAGAATTGAGGCTGCTTTCTAAACATTCTAAAATTGTTTTATTATAACAACCCAGCCAACTGCAGCAGGAGCTGAAAGATATTTCCTTGTATTAGAGAAAGGCAAGTAAATTTAGAAGCTTTCAATAGTAAGAATTTCCACAGAACCAAGTGCCCCAACACTGCAGGAGTAGGTGCTAGATGACCTCCCAAAGAGATGTGCTGGTCTCAACTCTGAATTCCTTCTTATTTAAAGGCAAGCTGTTATACCAGTAGTTGAATTTGTGCACAGAGCATACCTCTCAACCAGGAAACATCAAAAATCTGAACAAGGCCCATGAAAAATAGGTACAAGTCTGTATACTGACTAACATAAAATTTGCATACATAATATGTAACCCCACCCACCCCAATGAAATTATGGGATACCTACTTTCAAACGCAAAGTGAAGAACAGACAACCAAAATATGGCACCAGAGTCCCCCTGCAGCCATTCCAATGTCCCATTACCTGGTTATTTCTTCCCATTTACCATAAACACTAATGTGTGCATACTGCTTTACTTCTACAGTTATCATTTGGATTTTATTTTTACATTTTACAGCACAACAATGCACAAACACTAATAGACATCTGGTAAACAAAATAATAGTGTCTCACAATGAAAATAGACTTGGCATTAAAACTTCTCTGCCCTTGAAGCTCACATTCATTGAAACCCACACCACATCCAAAGAAAATGCATTTGGCTAGTGGTGGATAAAGATTACCTTTGGGCTGTTTTCAAATCATTGTCCCCTTGCGCATAAAACAAGAAACATACATTTGATGCACCTTCCTGATTTTATTAGCTTCCTTGTATAATGCAGCACACTTGTTAGAGCGCCTTTTAAATGTATTGTTTGAACATTTTTCCAGTAGACAATGAAACAAAATGCATGAACCAATAATGACAAAACTGCCCATTTCAGAACATTTCCATCATTAAAGTCTACTTCCAATCCACACCCACACAAATATATACGTACATATTCTATATATATATATATATATATATATATATATATATATATATATATATATATATATATATATGTATATAGAATGACAGTAGTGTAAGCCATAGGCATCTTGCGCAGCTTCTCACACTTTTTTTCAGTTTCAGCTTTTTTTTGGAGGGGGGGGGCATAAGGCCAAAAACCAGGGACACAGTTTAAACATTACTTGTATAATTTTGGAAAGTTGCTAGAATAAAATGTGTTACCACAGTGCATTTCACTGCCACGTCTTGAACTCAGGACCCTGTGCACTATAGTCAGAGCAACATACCACTATGCCAAATCAGTTTCCTGAAAGATACGAAGACTGAAACTAAAACTTAAATGGATATTGTTTAGGGAAATCAATTCTCACTTCTCACCATAGCTCTCAATGTCTTAGCACAAAAAACCTGGACAAAGCCAATAATGGGGAATACAGAATTCAGTTCTCACTATTCCCTTGCAGCCATTTAGTGACATTCTACTTTATTGTGGTGCCAACAACTCAACATTGCAAATAACTTCAAACCACATACCCTGTAACCCACCTGCAACAAATTCATCAATATTAATTTGGTAGTTAACTAAAGTATCTACACTATACTACATAAAATACCAGAATGCCAGCTTTGGATATCTCAGATTTCCTGAGACATCATCACACTTACTAGAACCAGAAATAAATTAATAAATGCTTTGTCATAATGTCTTCCACACAGACAGAAAAAAAACAAAATCGGTGGAGCTGTAGGTGTCATTTATGTTAAGCACCTTGAAATAATAATATATCCTGCAGAACTTCCCCTCTTTATTAAGTGGAAGTCATAGTCAGCCTACTAAAAATCAATATCACTGCAACTGTGGAAGCCTTATCTGCAAAGCCATGGAGAGGATCATAATGGACCTCATAAATAAAGGAATTTGCAGACTTTGGATCCATCCCAGTTTGGCTTTGTCAAAGGCAGATCATGCCTTCTAAACTTGGTTGACTTTTTGAAACAGTCACCAAAGCCATTGATGAGTATCATTGAAAAACTCATCAGCTTAAATTAACCCATACATCACAAGATGGGCCATGTCAGACTCAAAGCCTGTCACAAGTGGTGTACCACAGGGCTCAGTCCTGGGCCCACTCTTGTTTGGCAGGCGCCATAGAAAACACATCTGACACAGATATCCTTCAGACACAGAAACGGATTAGGAAGACCTTCATTGCCCACCTTATTCATCTAGATCAAGGGAGGTCATACTCATCACTCATCAGACCAATGATTGAATGTATCTGACCCGACACTTGCAGCAGCTGGAGAGGCCACACAAAGTTCCCCTATGCTGCACTGAAAGAACTCCAGCTCTATTCAGAGAGGTGACCCATACAAGGCCATGTCAAACCCAGATTTGAAAAAATCTAGATCGATAGATTCATCACCCAAAGACTCCCTATGCTGTGGAATAAAGAGAAATCTTGACCAATGGATGTACCTCAGTGTCACTGCTCAACAGAGGCATGGGTATAGTTCCCCATACTAAAAAGCCACAAAACTATGGGCTAGGCTTGTAAATGCCCTTGGGCAGATAGCCTAGTATGAACCTATGAACCTAACCTATGAATATTCATCATAACCCTCTACATTCCTTCAAACAACAACACACTACTGAGGATGTAATTTCTTGGCAGCATTTGACATTAACCAAGAAAGGCTCATTATGCGACTTCAACTGTGACTATCACACCAAAAATCCAGAGTCCTACTCCTACTCTTAATCTTTATGACTTCATCCAAATAATGCTAACCCCAACTACATGCAAGAAATCCAATCCAAAAACCAAACAAAATTAGCCATACTGGCACATTTCCTGACTCACTAAGTCATTACAACCCCACATTCACTGTTTGATATTGGGTTAAAACCCATAAACTACCTGTTTCAGCTCAGTAAGAGCCCTAAAAAGGTTAACTTTACCTTCTTCGTGTCATCACTAAAAAACTATAACTGGTTTCAACTAAAAACTCTTCCATTTGAAGAGGTGACTAAAACATTCAACTCCTATTTTGTAGACATTTTTAACAGCCATGCTGCCATCATGATGAAAAGGTTCAAGTCAAACCCACCCCCATATCCAAATCTTGAAAGCAAAACTATATGAGACACTGATGCAAAACCTGGAATTTGTGGTACATAGATCACAAACCCACTTGTAACCAGACACATAGAAAACTAAATATAAAAGGAAGAAGAAAACAAAGAAACCAGTTCAGAGAATCCCAAATTGTTTTGTTCAACCATCAACAAACTCTGCATGCCAGAGAAAGCACCCAATCTAGTCCCAGGTGCACACACACACACACACACACACACACACACACACACACACACACACACACACACACACACACACACACACACACTCACACAGCAGTTGCCGTTCACCCTGCTCAAACCATCCCCAGAATAAATAAAACATGTTTCCTACTTCCTCCTTTCCGTTCACAGCTCTGCAGTAGTACCCTAACTGCTCGTTTCCAGAAGCAGCAGTCATTAGTCCTCTTCCCTTCCTGCTTGCATAAGCTCTGCAGCAGTAGTAGTAGTACTAACCCCAGTCTCAGTACCATAAGATAACGCAAGTCCTTACCACTCGCACGAGCTCTGCAGTAGACGCAAGTCCTTCTCGCTCACAGATCCATTCAAGCAGCCAGCCAGAACTGCGTGCACGATTTGAGCCCTTGAGCTTAATTCTGACAGGCTGATGGAGCTGACGTCATCGCACACGTGATGAAGTCAGCTCAAAATGCGGAAGAACAAAAACTTAAAAGAAAAGCTGAGAAAATTGAAAAAGAAGGGGTGCCACTCATGAATCGTGGCACCCCATTATTTGACCCCATAACTCGGTAAAAACTGAGTAATTTGGTACGGTTGGGAGGTATAGCACAGACTGTATAGGAAAGAAAAAAAAAACAGGAACAGATAAACACTTGTGAATACAAAAGAGCACCAGACTGGAGTGGAATCAAGTTTCTTAGCTGTTGGGGTAGATCTTTGGCTTTTGTGAAGAGATATGTCACACATTTCCACTGAGCAAGAATAATGCTAGAGCACCAACCACAAGCTGGGGGTAATGGCCTGAACCATTTCAACCTCATAGACAATATGTCAGCTAGAGGGGATGCAAAAGGAACAAGGCCCAATTCCAGTCTCAGAAATAATGCCTCACTGACTCATGGGCCTGCTATGTACTAAACAGCCATTGTGCTTAAGTGCAGAAAGGCAGGTGTTTGCACCTCTATATCTTGCTGTTAAAATCAGGGGCTGCATCTCTGATATTGCCTGCACCAGGCTGCTCCTACATATTTGTCTTAGTTGTCTCTGGCTACTCCTTGGAGTAAAGGGAATGACCCTGCAACCAGTGCCTGCATTGACAAACATGCAATTAAGTAGGCCTTCAGCTTCTCACAGTGCATTCCTTCTGGTAGTAGGGATGAAAAGATGTTGCTTCTTACAGGATTTTAAATCTTGATATGGTTTCACACATTGGCCATGCTAATATGCAGTTGCAGTAGTAGAACCTCAAATAAGATAATTAAAATATACGTCTTGGATTCCACTGTTGGTGTGACTATGTGGCCACACTCATGATGTGTATAGGCATCTTGTTGTGAATGTGTGGCTGTGCACATTCTCATTTTAGAACATTGGTCACACTGCTGTTCTCTTTTCCATGTCTTTCCAGAAAAGATTGGATGTGTTCTTTAGACTTGCCCATCTCCACATCAGGATTGCTAAGGAATCAGTGATGTTTCTACGAGTCCTGTCTTGAGCAGTTGTCATTTGAACCCTTCCATTTAGCTTATCTCTACCCCTGGAATGTTCACTAAATGCATGGCCATGGTAGCAGCTCACCTCAACTTGAAGAGGTTCAGGATTTTCTCCTACCTTAATGATAGCTTCCTTACGGATGCAACACAGGCGCACCTTATCTAACAGGAGTATTCTCAAACTGTTCTCCTTTCTTGGAGTAACAGTAAGTTTCACAAAGTGTTACTTGGTTTGTTTCATGTCTTAATCTTCATTGATGTGCCTTTTGCCACTGGACAGCTGTTCCTCAGCCAGGCAATGTCTTTCATTTTTTTCTTCGTTAGCATTGATGGAACCCTGCCTCAAAGATCTAGGACTGGTGACAGTATGTATCCTCTGGTTCTTCATACCAGCATTTACATGGGAGTCCTTCAGTGTACCTTCCAAGAATGGTGGACTCAACAGTCTATTCTTCAAGCCACTCAGATGTTCAGGACATGTCACTCATACTTGTCCTTGGGGGATGGGTCCATTATAACTCCAAATGGAGAGTCCCTTTTTATGAAGATTGGTAGGCTACAGTGAACACCAATATATCTGCCCTGCCGTAGGGTGACATTTGGGCCTTCACAATGAAGAGCTGATCCAAGGAATTTGACTATATTCAGAGTCTTACCTCCATATAAGGTGTTACAAAAGGAGATATGGCCAGCCCAGCTGTCTGGAATTTTGTAAATAATTATATGTCATTTGTGAATGTCAGCATGATTCATATGCTTGTGTTACAAATGTATTACAACTGTATGTCAACTGGAACACAAGAGGTTAACTTCAGAAAAATAGCTGAAATTAAATTACTTTATGGCCACGTAATAAAAGGATGTTATCTTTCAGTTTCAATGCAGTAACAGACACAATGTCTAGAACTAGAGGTTCTCTGTATTGTCTTGGAAGTGTTTTATTGTTTTATGACTTCCAGAATCTGCCTTAGAGCAACCTCTCTTTTGACCACCACATTGCCACTCTGGTCAGAAAGTCCTTCAATGTGGCACATTTCATTTACTAAGGGTTTTGTATCCAGGAAGAAAGAGGTCATGGTCTCCCTCTACTCATCCCTCATTAGGCCAATCATCATGTTCAATGCCCCATTTGGCATGTGCCTCACTAGACACCTGCCGACAACTGGAGAGGCTGCAAAAGTACCTCACAGAGAGGATCCTAGGCCTTAAACACTTGTTCTATATGGACAGACTCAAAACAACTCCCAACTATTCTCTGTCACATATCGCCTACTTAGAGGCGATTTCTGCTTCACTTACAAAGCCGTGTTTGTCCCAGCTCTGTTGGAAATGCAACCTCATTACCACAATCAACAGGACATGCTGGAGGGACAGGTTCATAACCCAGAGACTGCCCATGCTATGGAATAGACTTCTCATGCACGTCAAACAGAGCACCTCACTGGCCCTCTTCAAGAGAAATCTTGATGAGTGGATGGGAAATAGAAAATTCACCGTGGGTATCACTCCAGTGGCACTACTCGACAGAGGCACTGGGAACTAAGGTCAGGTGGCACGATGACAGGGTAATCCTGTGGGCTAGGCTTGTAAAGGCTCCAGAGCCATTAGCCTAGTACACACCTATGAATTTATAAGAAAAACCCTTGTCTGTGTATTTTCACAGGTAGATGCTAAATGTTCCCAGCTGCATCAATGGGGGTTTTCACCTGGGTTAGATTCAGATGACAAGAACATATGTCATTCTGCAAGCTATCCCAGCAGTAATATTTGAGACATGACTCAGTCTCTCTCAGAGAGTTCTTAAATTATTCTGTATTTTGTGTTTGACCTGACAACATCAAGATCCACTCACCACATCTGCCTTGCTGCTCTGAAGTAAGTTATTAGAGTTCAGTAATTCTCTTGGATACAGTCAGGAATATAATAAAGCTTAATTTAGATGTTTTTCTTTATTTGAGACTGTCCTCCAATGTAGTTTTAAATATTTCCTGTGATTTTGAACCCTGATGTTACTGTAATTATATACTGAGTATTTTCTTTTTCTTTTATTATTTATTATTAAATATATTTAAATCTTTCGTTGTGGTTGATATTTGTGAGAGATATTTAAGTTCTGCTCTTGGTCAACTACCATTTGTATTAACAGTAACATTACACAGTAAGATTGGACACCCTTTGTAAAGGGCCTTAAAGTAGCAGATAAGGAGTGACTGGTGGCAGGGGAAAATACCTTATAGTCTGGGCAGAAGGGGGCATAGCTAGTAAACCTGTACCAGCCTTTCCCAGGTGTCTGTGTGTGTGTATAAAATCAAACCTCAAAGAGTGGGTATGTCAGCTACTTGGGCAGGGACAGTGATTGGACAGAGAGAGTGCTGGAGGTCTTGGCTTAGTTAACTGTATAGCTGTACCAGTGGGAGTCCTACTGGGGATCTAGAGAAAGACTGAGAAACCAGCCCCAGACTGACTGTGGTCTCTGTGTGCGCTTAAGGGAAATTGTACTTGATGCAGAGAGCTGCATCTGAAAATACTGTGTGTGTAAACCTCCCAATGTATGTCCCCCACTGGTGAGGATTGAGGTTCCTTGATTACTGGTCCAGTGTGGTGGGGATTCACATAAGGCTTTCCAGAAAAAGGCACTCACCATTCAGACGGACGACATGGCAGTAGTCAATTACATCTGAAGACAAGGGGAGGTCACCCTTACTTGTTGTGCTTTGAAACCAAGTGCCTATGGCATTAGGTAGTTCAACAAGAATGATTCTTCTTGCACATTAAGGGGAGGCAGATTCTTCCATGAATGCATTGTGTTGCTGTCTCCTTCTGGAGTGTGAGTGGTCTTTCAGACAATCATTGCTCAAGAAAATATTGCACAGCTTAGATTTTCCTGTGTGCTTTTTTTTGCCAGTCCAACCAGCAGCTTGTGTCTTAACCTGTTTTTTTTTGTTTAATTTTACCTTGGTGAGGATAGGCTAAAGACTCTGTAGCATGCTCATGGTCAAATTGTCTGCTTTACAGTTTTATCTCATTTCTTTTGTTAACATGATTCATTTTGAAAGCCAGGCTATAGAAAGTAATTATCACCCTCCTTTGACCTTGTCCAACTTTGTTCCTTCTTCATCTGTACCTGCTGAACATAGATCTGAGACAGGGGCCTTCCAAGGTGCTGCAGTCTTACCACCCTGTAAAACCTCACCTACACCTACATGATTTGAGACTAGCCACTTTGCTGCAGTTCCAGTGAGAGTCAAGTGCTAGGTCTTCTCAAATAGAGTGATTTTCCTCTCATTATTACGCCCACACACTTTTCAAATGCTCTGAAAACTTACTGGAAAGGCAAAAAGGTTCAGATCCTTCTCAACTCCAGCTCTGCAAGGTCTATCTTATTTGTAAGCATGATGCATTTTCCATCTTCACTGAGGTCCATTGATTGACTGGCTGTAACTTTCTTTCATCTTGAGTGAGACCTTTTGTCTGAGACCCCCCATCCCCACACAAACACACAGTCATCTCACTCCACAGCAAGTTCCAATGTTGAATTATTTACTTTATGCTTGTGAAACATACTCTTCCACATGCTGTTCCTCGAGACTTATCTGAATTCAAATGCTTATCTTAGAAGACCCTATTTATAGTGGTTATTTTGCTATGAGAATGCCTGGACTACAGTCCCTTTTTGATGGGGCTCTTTGTTTTTCCTCAAGAAAATGTTTCTACTTAGAACTAACCCTTCCTTTATTTGCAGAATTGCTCCAGAAGCTAATTTAAACCATTATGTCATCCTGAGACCACTTGGATTTTATGTGGACAAAAGCAGGTTGATGACTGGGCAAAAAGGTTCTCAGTCATACTTTTCCAGATGGTTAGCTAATAGCATTGCTTTTGGCTGTCGTAGGTATGGGAGTCCTTTGCCCACGATTTCAAGAAGATATTCTTCTAGAACAATGGCTACCTCCATGGCCTTATCCAATACTGCTACCCTAGATATATATATATATATATATATATATATATATATTTTTTTTTTTTTTTTTTTTTTTTTTTTTGCAGCCTGTCCTTCTTGAACACATTTGTGGGTTAATATAAGCTGGGAATCATTTCCATGTCCAGCTTTTTTTTTTAGGGCTGCTGTCCTCAGGTTTATTTTCTCATGAAAGTAGCCATTCAGGAAGACTACATAGGGACTTCTACCACAGAGATTGCCAAACATGAACCTCCACCTGTCTGTTTTGGGCACATCACATAATATCTCTGTAAAAAAGATGGTCCATCTTCAGTAATGCTGCCTTTTTCACTTCCCGTTCTTTACTTTGGACCTTTTCTCAGCTTTTGCTGTGACCTCAGAACTAGAGAGAGAGAGAGCTGCACTGGATACAGTGAGAAGGGAAAGGGCATATCAGAAGTCTAGGAAAGCGTCCTCTGCTAATCAGTCTTAACACCTGTGGCTAAAACCTAGAAATTACCAAAGATGGGGACGTCATCTTAGAGATCTTTTGTTACATTAAATGCCAGTAAATTTTATTTTTTGTAGTTTAATGATGACATGCTTTTGTACAATTTTTGTGTTCGTTCTACTAATGGTATCAGTTGTCATATATATATATATATATATATATATATATATATATATTTTTTTTTTTTTTATGCAGCAAGGCTGACTCTGAAGCAATTGACTAACATGCATAAAGTAAACAGAGATTCTACCAGTAACGTTACATAATATAATCAGGGGCAAAATCACAACTGCCCATACTTGAACAGGCCACATTCTGCTAGACAATAAGCCTGCTCCCTTGGGTGTTCCAAAGCAGAAATCACTGTGTTTTCATGTACTGTTGTCCATAACTGCAACAGGGTAGGAAATGTAACACATACCCTGAATGCAAATTTTATTGCATTAGGATAACATATATATTAATTTGTAAAAGTGAAACTTTCTTCATTGTAAACACAGCAAAATAGAAGATATTCTTCGTGTTTCACTGTTGCAGTCATTACATTTGGGTAATCTGCTGGCAGGTTGCCCTCAGTCGGCTTAATTAACAAAGTCTTGGGTCCTGCATCGGTTGCTGTCCCTTTTTCCATGAAGTCAGGTCGTCAGGGGTATAAAACATGCAGCCGATCCCATTACATCAGTCTTTCTTGCCATGTGGTACCCGAAGCAGAAGCAGTTCGCAAGTGCCGGTCGGCCGACTCCTGAAATTTTCGTTTTCGAGTTTCAGAACCGAAGTCTTCAACTAAAAGCTAAGCATCCCTTTTGGGAAACTTTTTCTTGCTCCTTACCGATGTCAGTAAAAGTTAATAATTGCATTACTTGTGGGAAGCAAATACCTCATAAGGATTCTCATTTGTACTGTATTCCTTGCCTAGGCCTGACCACAACGTGCCTTGCTGTCGGTTTTGTGCTAAATTTAATCAACGTACGATTAAACGTTGGTATATTTTTGCTTCTAAATATTTTGGCTCAAGATTTAACTATCCAGAAATGTTGTCTGTTAGCAATCAGACTACCGCAATACCTCAAAAACACAAAGAAAAAGACGGAGACAGACGGTCGAGATCCAAAATCGACGATGCTTCTCCTAAGCCAGTCGCCGGTTCGCCGGTACACAGTGAAGCACTTTCGCAGCCCCTGATACCTGCTACTTTTGATTCACAGGCCTCTACTGAGACCCATTCGGAGTCCGGTATGCTGTGCGATGCTTTAAGTATTGAACCCGCGGATGTCTCTACTTTAGATGGGTCCGGAGCCGCTGTGCAGGCACCGGCTTCTGAGGGTGTTTTCAGGCCTAAAGATTTGTATATTAAACTGACACCATCTTCAAAACTAAGGCCAAAATCTACTTCTGTGTCTAAAAAAAATGACACATGGGCCACGTGTACAGGCTCCAATGCCTAAAAAAACAAGTGATCAAAATGGCTGAAGATTTAATTACCTTGATCAGGGTAGCCATCTCCCTCCTGCTAAGAGGCCTAGGCAAGCCACTGACTATGAATCTTCAGATCAGGTTTCTATTTCTTCTGAACAGGATTTATCTATACCTACTTATGAGGACTCTGATGCAGAAGACTCCATTCGTTCTGCTTCTCCCCCTGAGGATTTCTCTTTTGGAGAAACTTTGCATACCTTAAGGAACATTTTCACTAGGAAATTCAGGATTTCTCTGAGTCTAAAAAGAGACTAAGGGATTTTCGTCTTCTTCCTCAGCATAGGCCTTTGGCTATACCTCCTGTTCTAGACATTGTTGATGTTTTTTCAGAATCCAGTATGACGTCTGATTCTCTGCCTCCGGCTCCTACTAAGCCAGACAGATACTGCAGGGTTCCTGACTCCCACAAATTCTTTTTTCAACAACCCTACTGCTGATCCTGAAATCATTTCTCAGGGTCCCAAGGGCATTTAGGCCTCTACTGCTAAAAATCCTACCCCTTCTGACAGAGATTCCAGGGCGCTGGATAGATGGGATAAGAAGGTTTACACGTCTGCAACCTTGGCAATCAGGGCCTTAAACTGTCAATTTCATATGCTAAAATATCAACAGCATGTCATGGGTTTACTTAAACAAAAAATGATGTTGATCTCTGACTGTGTGGAAAATAGAGTTACAGGATTTATTACATTCAGCTGAACAAGTTGGAAAACATAATTTGCAATGTGGTTTTGATTCTTTGGTGGCCTCTTGCAGGGCTGCTGTAACTGGATCTGTGATAAGAAGGCATGCTTGGCTCAAAGAGCAAAGTCTGCCTGACCATGTTAAAGCAAAATTATTGGATGCTCCTTTACAACAGGACAGCCTCTTTGGTAATAAGGCTGAAGAAGTTTTAAAAAAGATGGAAAATAAATCTAAATCTATGCAAACTGTGAAAGATTTCTTACAAGTACAGCCATCCAGATTTAGTAGACACTGGTCTACTAAGAACTAGTCCTTTCCAGTTCCCTCGAGAGCCGCTCAAGTCAAATCCAGACATTCCAAAGGCTCCAGGTTTCAATCACAAGGAACTTTTAGAACAATACAATGGGGTGCCTCCACCTCAAAATCTGGAAGCAACAAGGCACCTCCCTATGGTAAACAATCTCAATGACTTTCCTCTACAATCACCAAGCACTTACCTTTTGGCCGCCCCTTTGGGGGGGAATTTGGCACTTCATGCACGAAACTGGCAACTGATTACCCAGGACAAATGGGTTTTAAATATAGTATCCCAGGGATACAGATTTCATTTCCACACATTGCCAATCCCAAACGGATGGCCAGATCTGCCTCCAAATCAGTGGGCAGAGGCCCAGAAACAAGTTCTGTCCCTCATGAATATTGGGGGCTATTCAACCAGTACCAGAAGAGGAAAAGGGACAAGGTTTCTATTCAAGGCTTTTCCTGGTACCCAGAAAAGACAAATCATGGCGTCCAATTCTAGACTTATCCATTCTAAATACATTTCTGGACATTCCAAAATTCAATATGCTGACTCTTCAGCAGTTACTACCTATGCTAGGCAAAGATGCCTGGTTGGTAACTCTACACTTAAGAGGCTTACCTGCATATCCCAATCAGGGAATCTTGCAGAAGATACCTCCGCTTCAAAGCAGGCTACTTGCATTACCAGTTTTCAGCACTGCCCTTTGGCTTATCTACTGCTCTCCCAGGGTCTTCACAAAGTGCCTGGCACCAGTAATTGCATTTTGCAGGCAAAGAAATATTCAAATGTATCCATACCTGGACGATTGTCTAATTCAGGCAGAAAACAAGGACACTCTTTTAAAGCATCTGGCATTTGTCTAGGGTATACCATAAATGAAAAATCATGACTGGTACCCTCTCAAAAAATTACATTCCTGGGTGCAAGCTTGAATACAACTTCCCAGATTACTTACCTTACGCCAGTAAAGCAAATTCAATTGATGACTTACTTCAAACAGGTGGCCACAAAAACCCAGCTATCTGCAAGACAAATTCTGCAGGCCTTGGGGTTCATGGCCTCCTGAATTCTTCTAATTCCATATGCAAGACTGCATATGAGGAAACTTCAGTGGTACCTAAAAAGTTTATGGAGTCAACATTGTCACAGCCTGGAAATAATGATTCCTATTATATCTTGCCTGCAACTAGAGTTTCAATGGTAGGCAGAGGCCTGCCACCAAAACAAGAGACTGCCATTCACTCTACCCCCTGCCACCCAAACCCTGACTACAGATGCATCAGACTATGCATGGGGGTGCATCTGACAGGGAAATGCATTCAGGGCAAATGGAGCCCAAATCAATTGCACCTACATATCAATCGGAAAGAGATGCTAGCTGTACAGAATGCTCTGACATCCTTCAAGGAGTACCTTCATCCAGGACTACTACTGATAAAGACAGACAACACCACAGTCATGTGGTACATAAACAAGCAGGGCGGTACACATTCCTACCCCCTTTGCAGACTAGCCATGGCATTGTGGAACATGGCCTTGACTTGCCAAATACATCTACAAGCTCAATTCCTGCCCGGAAAGCTAAATACTCTGGCAGACGAACTAAGCAGAAATCTTATGGACCCACATGAATGGAAACTGGAACCATACATTTTCAACATGCTGACACTCAAATGGGGGAGCCCAGACACAGATCTTTTTGCCTCACCCCAAAACTATCAGTTGGACGAATTCTGCACAAGAGTTCATCACAAAAAAAGCTTGGAAAGTGGATGCTGTTATCATTCAGCTGGAAAAAACAGTTTATGCCTTTCCCCCTTTGCCTGCACTCTCCAAAGTCCTACTAAAAGTCAGGACAAACCAAAATGATTCTGATTGCTCCAGATTGGCCCCGCCAATACTGTACCCACTCCTGCGCAGTGTGTTGCAACATCCACCGTGGCACCTGCCTCAGACACCTTACCTACTGTCTCAGCAGAGCTACCAAATTCTGCACACTCAGCTCCAAACTTTGAATCTTTCAGCATGGTTAATCAACTAACTTCACCCTTGCCATCTCTCAGCAAACCTGTGATGGATGTCATTCTGGAGGCGAGAAGGCCTAGTACTAGAAAATCTTATGCAAATGGAAAAGATTCTGTGCCTGGAATCAATCACAAGGAATAAGCACAGCAATGCTCAATATTCCCCAGATTCTGCAATACTTAACTGAGATGCTTCACAAGGGCCTATCTTTTTATTCCATAAAAATCCATGCCTCTGCCATTTCAGCTCAATACAACACAGAACCTCCCCTCTTCTCTCATCCTCTGCTAAAACAGTATCTCAGAGGGGCCAACAATTTAAGACCTCCCAGGAGAGCACCAACTCCTGCATGGGACCTCAATTTTGTTTTGGAAAAACTCACTCTACCTTCTGAGCCAGCTGCTACAGCAGACCTAAAATTTCTCTCTTGGAAAACAGCTTTGCTTTTAGCAGTCACTTCAGCTAGAAGGATTTCAGAATTACAGGCTCTTATGGCAGTGGAGCCTTTCATTATTTTTATCTGGACAAGGTGGCTCTCAGGACCAATCCATCCTGTATGCCTAAGGTAGTATCCAGTGTGGCTCTTAATCACACCATTCATTTGCCAACTTTCTTCCCCAATCCACAGAACAAGGGTGAGCGGATTCTGCATTCATTGGATGTACACAGACAACTTAGATTCTACTTAAACAGGACAAAATCTCTAAGAAAATCTGAACAAGTATTGGTGGCATTTGCTGTAGGGGCAGAGGGAAAGGTTATTTCAAAGCAGACTATTTCCAAATGGATAAGCCGTTATATTTGTTTCTGCTATATGCACCATGGTAAACCTATCCCCAAGAGGATCAGATCTCATTCCACCAGGGCTGCATCTACTTCTGCAGCCTTTCTCAGAGGGGTTCCTACCAGAGACATTCTAGAAGCTGCCTGGAGCTCAGTTCATACGTTCACCAAACATTACCATTTACCTCTCTTCTCTAAATCCAGAGCTGGCTTTGCCACTGCTGCCCTGCAGGGCCTTATAGCTGCTCCTAATGCTGTCTAAATCCATCCTCCCAACCATAGCTTTGGGATTCTACCCAAATTTAATGACTGCAACAGTGAAACACGAAGAACATAGTAGTATAGTTGTGTGCACTTACCATAAATGTAGATGTTCGAGTGTATTCACTGTTGCAGTCCTGGTTACCCTCCCTCCAGCCTCTTGTTTTTCTCTAACTATACCTCTCCTTTCTTTTGCTATGATTAAAAGACCTTTTGGTGTATTTGCTTTTGTTTGGAGATATATGTTTTATGTTTTAAATTATACATATATATATATATATATATATATATATATATATATATATATATATATATATATATATATACACACACACATATTTTACTCCCCATATGGGGGGCACCTGACATCTGGGGCAAGAAAAACTGATGTAATGGCGTCGGCTGCATGTTTTATACCCCTGATGACCTGATGTCATGGAAGAAGAGATGGCAGCCGACACAGGGCCCAAGACTTTGTTAATCAGACCGACTGAGGGCAACCTGCCAGCAGGTTACCCAAATGTAATGACTGCAACAGTGAATACACTCGAACATCTACATTTATGGTAAGTGTACATAACTGTACTTTACTTACCCTGGGAAACTTTCTGGCTATATGGACGTTTGTGTATTTGAAGTTTCAGTGTTCTCATCTTGGTTATCTAGTCTTACATGATTTACTGTCAAAATCTTGAAATTAAAAAAAAAAATGTTTTTGTTCAGAACCTGAAATGGTAATGCTGAATCCAAAATATCACTTAGGTGAAATGTTGAATCTGCTGAATGAATTTAGCCTGTTTCAACATGTTCGCCGAATATCGAACATGATGTCCATATAGCAGCTCAGATAAGTGGAACTCTTACACTTCACATCATATTTTTGCAGAGGGGTTAAGCCCCCGTGCACCCCCCCCCCCCACACACACACACACTGCTAAACTATATATTTCAACTCTTGAGATCACACTAGGCTGAATATCCCAATCCACACTGTACCTCGATCTCTGTTCATTACTTCGAGTTCATATCAGCGACTGCGCAGTAGCATTCACTAATATGAACTTTCAGTCATATAATGGTCAGCAACACAGGAATCTGACATCTGCCATTTGATTTCCCGTCTACAGAGTGTCTGCATTCATCATTTTGATAGTAAATCTATATCTGTCTGTATTTCTCTCTCTCTCTCTCTCTCTATATATATATATATGTGTGTGTGTGTGTGTGTGTGTGTGTGTGTGTGTGTGTGTGTGTGTGTGTGTGTGTGTATGTATGTATGTATGTATGTATGTGAGTGCAAATGTTTGAATATCCTGTCCATAACACCACCAATATTCAGAGAAATCTGGTCTGAATGTAATAGTAGGGTTTTTCTTGTAAGCTTGCCAAAGAAGTGTCTTGATATTAAATGAAGCATACTGAATTAAGAGTCAGTTGTATCTTTCCTCTTTTTTATTCTTTTAGATTCACTGTCCTAGAACATTGTAGATTATCTTAGACTTAGTACATGGAGAGCTTTTTCATGTCTCTTGGCACATACTTTGTCATAGATGTGTCACTAAATAGCTTGCATTCATGTTATAGTGGAAAGGGTGGTGCCTTATTTTAGGCAAGGGATGTGAGGTAGGTGCTATCATTCACTGAGACAGCTGGATAGTTCCTGTCATGGTCCCATCTGTCTGCAGTTATGTTTACAGTGCTATAATATTCTATAATTATAATTTGACTGGTGGTCACATATTTTAGTACTTGTGTGTTTTAATTGAGGCAGGTGACTTCAAGTTATAACATAAGCGGTAAGATGAAGTTCTAGTGCTTATACTGTATTCAGTGACAAGTTAAATAAAGTGTTTGCATTGAGTATGCAGTAGCCACGTAGGATAGAAGCACAACACATTACAACCTGTTAGCTACCAGTAGGAGTGGTTCTGTCGAACAGGTGTGAAAGAAACCGTCGGTCCCATGATAGCTGGGTCGGACAGCCTATGGCTGACATTTATGACTCCTGCTCAAGTAAAGTGACAAGGAACAATGTTAAACCATATAAATACTGCATGTCATTTAAGCTGGAATTTGATCTAATAAATCCCAGTTAACTGCAAAAATGCTCTTCTTTTAATATCTTTATTAAATTTTCACTAAAGAAGTATCAATTTGTAAACAAGTTGTAAGTGCTTTGGTTACTTTGAATTCCCAGCAGAGCCCGTCAACATTTCATGGTTGTTTTGTCCCTTGATTTCAAGGAGTCTAACTCAGGAACTTTGTTCCTAATGATGTACCAGCTTTCCCTGTGGTTTAATTTATAAAGATATAGATTTAGAATGCACTCAAATGTATGTATTGTATACATATGCATACGTGATGGAAAAGACGGAGTCCTGACCATTCAGAAACACTGCAGTATATCCCCTACATCTTTACTGACACCACAATTGCAGAGCAGTGAGAAGGACAAATTCCCTCACTAAACTGCAGTGGCACACACACAACCTACAGTATACAATATTACAAATGGTTTTGCAGGGGACATCCTGCACCCCCACATACCCTTTAATTTCTAAATATACTAAGTGCTGAGCTCACTGCCCAGGTTTGATTCGCAGTAATCCGGTGAAATATGATATTGGGTCATTACTTTGATAACCTGTGCAGTCATTGAGCCTATATACACACAGACACACAAGCAGACATACGTGTGTACAGAACTCATAAAAGCTTTGCTGTATGTACCTTGGAACCCCCCCCCCCCCAAAAGAGAGCCCTGACAGGTTGTTAATTGAATAAGTGATTAATAATTTCTGTAAGTCTTGCAATTTACTTACTGCGAGTAATTAATTTTATTCTGCATGCCTGCAGATATCCACATTGCTCATGTAGTTTTAAGTCATGAAAAGGTCTATGAGTACGTATTTTTTTTAGTATCTGGAAAACAGATCCTGTTTAAAATGATAGCCCAGCTGGAAGGCAGCACTAAAAATTCATTCAGCTGTTCCATAGTTTGTCCCTTGGTGTGCTTAGCTCTAGCAGCTGTACAGATCTTTTTTCTTGCTGCATGTCCTTGTCTAAGTACACAACATTCCAGCTGGCATCCGTTTTCAGTTCAATGTTCTGAATTATACAGCCTAACGAACGTACACTTTACTTTTAGCTGTTTGTCTGTTGTAATGAGTTCTCTATGCAACAGAAATGGCATCCTTTCTTTAACTTCTGACTGCTGTCTGGAGAAGTACTGTTACAAAGGGGCATTCAGAGTTGGATGTTTATCATTTTTTCTCCAAACTTATACTATCCTATAATGTTTGTATTAACAAACATAAAAAAGGGGTCACCCACAGTTTGTGGTGTTAAAGTACAAGAACTTTATATGTACGTCTTGTGCAGGCATGGCTGAAGTGGAACTTGAAAAATATTTGGTAATTTAACCAACGATGTAAGTTTAGGAATTTAAAAGTGTGCACGTGCCCTAATATCCTTAAAGGGATTTTGTTCATTCAAATAAATATACCTTGCCACCACAGTATGTTGTGGTGCACGATGTGCCAAACAGCATTTTTGTTTCACTGGTGATAGATTTTGGCTGCTCTGTTCTTGATAAATGATTTTTAAAAAATCTGCTTTCCCCATAATTTTGTCACTGTGGCTAAGCAGTAAAGTTTCTCAGTGACATTAACTTAGAGAAAGCTTGTGGTGCATCCACAGACTAATGCTCGTGTCATCTTGCATTCGGAAAGATGCATCCATTAAAGTCCGTGGACGTACCTCATATTATTCCTTAGTTGATATCACTAAGGGATACATTACATTTATTTGGGCCATGGCTTAATAAAAATGTTTACAAAGCATTTTTTTAAGTAAAAACTCAAATAAATAAGGGAAGAAAGTAATACAAGTACATTGCACACTTAACTCATTAAATGCTGCAGTGTACTTAAGAAACTGAACAAATCACTTTAATCCCCTTTCTGAGAGTAAGCTGTGTAATTTTAAGGGTTTTTTTTTTTGTACTGGTGAGATATGTTGCCATTTTCAGCATTATAAGGATGGTGAGATTAACTTCCCTGTAAAGGTTGAAGTAGGACTAAAATTCTGAATACTTAAAATATGAATTGCTTAATATTTATTGTGAGTGGGATTAGGCTAAATGCAGAGTAAAAGCCATTGAATGAGTATATGTGATTGCAAACCATAAGTAAAATAAGAAGTAAAATGCGGTATGTATATTTTTTGGATGGGGAGACTGGTAGTGCATTTTTGATTTGTAGGGGATGTTGAGGCCTTTTCTCTGGCTTGAACTTGAAAAGTAGTGGCTCAGTTAAATGTCATGTGCCTCCATGTGCTTTAACAGTAGTTGGAGTACTAATAAAGTGAAATTGTTTAGGTGAAGAAATGCTCCATGCTAGACAAGCTTTGCATAAAAAGAAGTGCCACAGAATGTGTGTGAACATTGTCCTTTTAAAAGGGCTGTCTCATTGCTATGAACTGTGGAATTATACAGATCTGTATTGTCAGCCAAAACACAGTAGTTGTTAAAAAAGATTTGAGTCTGACTTAAATTCTGGTGGCTGCTAAGAAGAGTATGCTGAAATAATTTTATTATCAGATTTGAAGTCATCATATGACTGTTAGCTGTTGGGAGTCTCCATTTAGCACTCATTACATTCCTGAGAACTTTGATTTTTAGTAAATGTTTCCCCTTTTCAGATTTGTTCTATTTCTGTTGATTTTATATTTATTGACTAGAATGCTGCTAAATCCAGCTGTAATGCTGTCTGCTCATACTAACAAACTGCACTGCACTGTTGTTGGGAATCTAAGAATAAGGTTAATCCCATAGTGTTGACTTCTAGGGCTGAAGAGTTTGTACACATTTCTTCCATAGGTTGTACTTTTAGTCATTGTACCAGATTAAATACTGAAAAGTTAAAATTTTCATTTTTAATTAAGTTATTGTACCAGATTAAATACTGAAAAGTTAACATTTTCATTTTTAATTATATGCAATGTATAGTTTTCTTCTGTTTTATAAACACAAGTTAAAGAAGACATAGCTTTAAATGCTTAATTGGGTACTTAATAGATGTTCTTCGTGTTTCACTGTTGCAGTCATCACATTTGGGTTATCCCTGCCAGGGTAGCCCTCGGCCAGCCCGAATACCAGAGGCTTAGTATTTCAGCGTTGGTTGCTGTCGTTTCATGACGGACATCAGGTCATCAGTAGTATAAAGTAAGGCAGCCGATGCCATTACATCAGTCTTTCCTGACGTGGAGCCCGAAGCAGAAGCAGTTTGCACGAGTGCTGGTCGGCTGCTACTTGAGTTTCGTCTGCTGAATTGAAGCTGAAGTCTTTTAAAGGTAAGTACCCCATTGGGAATCCTTTTTTCTTGCACTAACCGATGTCAGAAAAAGTTAACAATTGTGTTGCATGTGGAAAGCTAATACCATACCGAGACTTTCATTCTTACTGCGTCACTTGCTTAGGCACAGACCACAACGTCCCCCGCTGTCGCTTCTGTGCTTTGTTCAACACCAGAACTATCCGTCGTCGGGCCCTTATTGTAGTTATATATTTTTGCTTACAGTCCTTGAACTCAGATATGACTTCGGTAAGCCATCTGACAGCAGATCTTCTGAAAAAATCATAAAGATAAAGACAGAGACAGACCGCACAGGTCCAAATCTACCGACAACGCTCCCGTTAAGCTAGTCGTCAGTTCTCCGGTCCTCAGTGAGGCTTTTTCACAGCCCCTGATGCCCGCTTCTGTGGATTCGCAGGCCGCTACCGAGACCCTTTCGGAGTCCGGTATGCCACAAAACTCTTCTTCGACTAAGGATCTTGCGGTTGTCGCTACCTTGGATGGGTCCGGAGCCGCTGAGCAAGCACCAGCTTCCGAGGAAGTTTTTTGCACTACCGATTCTCGACACAAACAGACGTCTTCTTTCTCACACACAACTCTCGCAAATTTCTTTTTTAAAAATCCTACTGCTGACCCTGATGTAATTTCTCAAGGGCCTAAAGGAATTGAAGCAACCTCTAAGAATCTCACCCCCTCAGGTAGGGATTCCCGAGCACTAGATAGATGGGGTAAAAAAGTATACATCTCAGCTACTCTTGCTACCAGCGCACTAAATCGTTGGTTCCATACGCTAAAATTTCAGCAACATACCCTGGAACTCCTCAAACAAAAAATGTATTCCTTTCCTGCTTGTGCAAAGTCTAAAGATTTACAAGAGTTAATGCATTCTGCAAGTCAAGGAACTAAACACACCTTGCACTGTGGTTTTGATGCCCTAGAAGCTTCTTGCAGGGCAGCAGTCATCGGATCTGTCCTTAGAAGGCATGCATGGCTTAAGGAACAGCCCTTGCCAGACCATGACATGGGACATGCTGGAGGGACAGATTCATAACCCAGAGGCTCCCTTCACTCTGGAATAAAATCCCAGTCCAGGTTAGGCAGAGTCCCTCACTGACTCTCTTCAAGAGGAATCTTGATGAGTGGATGGGAGATCATAGGTTTACCCCGGGTATCACTTCTGTGTCACTGTTAGACAGAGGCACAGTATACTAACCTCGAAAAAGGGCATAGCAAAATTCATTTAAAATGGGTGGTGAAAGCCAAACAAACTCTGGCTAGGCTTATAAATGCCCTAGGGCAGATAGCCTAGTATGAACCTATGTCAAATCTAAATTGTTTGATGCCCCCATGCACAAAAACAATTTATTTGGCACTAAGGGAGAAGAGGTCTTAAAAAAGATGGAAGAAAAAGCAAAAACAACACAGACAGTTAAGGATTTCTTACAGGTCCAGCAGGCATTGTCCCACCAAACACTTTTTTTTCCCTGCTCCCACCAGGCTAATTCAGCCCAGACCCCGGGCAACCAGACCCCCCCAGACAGCAGCCACAGCGAATGCAGAGATCTAAGCAGTGGACTACCTCCACTTCAAAACCAGGAAGTTCTAAGCCACCCCGTTTTATATATATATATATATATATATATATATATATATATACCTTCACTTACCTTTAGGAGGAAAACTCTCCTTTCACACAAGCACCTTGGCCACCATTACTAACGACTGCTGGGTTCTCAAAATAGTGTCCCGGGGATACAAATTTTCTTTCCACACCCTTCCAATTCCAAAAGGGTTCCCAGATGTACCTCCAAACCATTGGGCAGAGGCGCAAAAGCAAGTCCTTTCCCTGATCTCTATGAGGGCAGTAAAACACATTCCTGCAGAACAGAAAGGCCAAGGTTTCTACTCCAGACCTTTTCTGATACACAGAAAAGAGGGCACCTGGTTGCCTCATCCTTGATCTATCCATTCTAAACACCTTCCTGGTGATCCCAAAATTCAAAATGCTCACCCTCCAGCAGCTGCTACCCATGCTCTCCAAGGATGCTTGGCTAGCCACCCTAGACCTATAAGAGGCCTACCTCCACATTCCTGTCAGGGAATCATGCAGGAAATGTCTCAGTTTCAGGGCAGGATCTCAGCACTTTCAGGTCTCTGCACTTCCCTTTGGCTTATCTACTGCTCCCAGAGTTTTCACAAAATGTCTGGCTCCGGCCATTGCCTTTTGCAGACAAAGGAATGTCCAGATTTACCCATATTTGGATGACTGCCTAATTCAGGCAGACAGCCAGGAAAAGCTGCTCAAGCACCTGACCTTTGTAAAGTCCCTACTAACCTCCCTGGGGTACACAGTCAATGAAAAGAAATCCAAACATGTACCCTCCAAAGGATTATATTCCTAGGAGCAAACCTGGACACAGCATCCCAAATGGCATTCCTTACACCAGAAAAGCAAACTTTCCTGACAGCCTGCTTCTCTCAACGAGCAACCAGACCCCAGCTATCTGCAAGGAAAGTCCTGCAAACTCTGGGGATCATGGCATCTTGCATCCTACTCATTCCATATGCCAGACTAGTATGAGGAAACTTCAGTGGTACCTAAAAAGCCTTTGGTGTCAACACTCTCAAGACCTGGAGACTCTTATACCTATAATAGCTTGCCTCAGAAAAGATTTTCTTTGGTGGGCAACAGCATGCTCCCACAACAACGGACTACCTTTCTCACCACCCCCTGCTGCCCAGACCCTCACCAAAGATGCATCAGACTATGCCTGGGGTGCACACCTGGACAGCAGGTGCATACGGGGCCAGTGGAGCTAACAGCAAATCCATCAGCACATCATCCAAAAAGAGATGACTGTCCAGCACGCCTTAATAGCTTTCAGGCCCCTTCTTTCCCCAGGGGCTCTCCTGATCAAAACAGACAACACCACTGTGATGTGGTATATCACCAAGCAGGGAGGGACTCACTCATACCCTCTATGCAGGTTGGCCATAACCCTTTGGCACACAGCCTCAGCCATGCAACTCCGCCTGTCAGCACAATTCCTACCAGGTTCTCTCAACTCTCTGGCAGACCACTTAAGCAGAAGTCTTCTGGATCCACATGAGTGGCAGCTCAACAGAAGAACCTTCACCCTAATAACTCAGAAATGGGGCACCCCGAAGGTCGACCTCATTGCCTCCCACACCAACCATCAGCTCAGCAAGTTCTGCACCAGGGAGCATCACTGCATGGCTTGGAAAGTGGATGCCCTGTCCTTCCCCTGGGTCCATCTATCGGTCTATGCCTTTCCTCCACTACCTCTCATCCCCAGGGTACTGCTCAAGATAAAGGAGGAAAAACCAAGGGCAGTTCTTATAGCTCCAGACTGGCCTTACCAACACTGGCACCCCTTGCTGCACAGCCTGTCCCCATTGCCACCGTGGCATCTTCCTCAAATTCCAAATCGCCTGACCCAGAGGGAGGGGTAATTCATGCATCCCCAATTGCAGACACTCAGTTTGGCAGCTTGGCTTATTCCCTAACCCCCGATCAATCTACCAACCTCAGGAAACAGGTTCTAGATGTTATACATGAGGCCAGACGCCCTAGCACTAGAAAGTCATATACTGAGAAATGGAAAAGGTTCTGTACCTGGATTCAGGCTAAGGGAGCCAATATGGCACAGCCCTCCCTCCCTCTCATCCTGGATTACTTAGCTGACCTGCTACACAGTGGCCTGTCTTTTTCCTCTATTAAAATTCATGCCTCTGCTATCTCTGCTCATTTTCCCAGTAAGCAGCCCCCTTTTCTCACACCCTTTGATCAAACAGTTCCTAAGAGGGGCTAGCAACTTGAGGCCACCCAGAAGAGCACCAACCACAGCTTGGGACCTTAACTTTGTGTTGGAAAAGCTCACCCTGCCCCCCTTCGAACCAGCCTCTTCAGCAGAGCTAAAATTTCTGTCCTGGAAGACAGCTTTCCTTCTGGCCATCACTTCAGCCAGAAGGGTCTCCGAGCTGCAAGCACTCATGGCTGTGGAACCCTTCATCATCTTCCATGCTGATAGGGTATCCCTCAGGACTAACCCATCATGCCCAAGGTGGTGTCCATTGTGGCTCTCAACCAATCTATTCATTTGCCCACCTTTTTTCCTAATCCACAGAACAAGGGGATAGGATCCTGCACTCTCTAAATGTGCACAGACAACTCAGATTCTATTTAGACAGGAATAAATCCTTCAGAAAGTCTAATCAGTTGCTGGTTAGCTTTGCTGCAGGGGCAGAGGGCAAAGCCATCTCCAAAAAAAAATTTCCAAATGGATAGCACACTGCATCCATTTCTGCTACAAACAACACAGAAAGCCTCCCCCCAAGGGGGGTCAGGACTCACTCCACCAGAGCAGCCTCCACCTCTGCAGCTTTCCTCAGAGGAGTCCCCACCAGGCACTTCCTGGAGGCTGTCATGTGGACATTTGTTCACACCTTGACCAAACATTACCACCTGCCTCTCTTCTCCAAATCCAGGGCAGGGTTTGCCTCTGCAGTCTTGCAGGGCATCCAAGCCAGCCCCTAGTTTACTTGACTGCCTCCACCCATTTCGTCAGCTTTGGGAATCAACCCAAATGTGATGACTTGCAACAGTGAAACATGAAGAACATAGCACAATTGTGTACACTTACCATATATGTGGATGTTCGAGTGTATTCACTGGGATTTAGGACTATTGAACGAAAGTTCAATAGTCCGAATCCACAATAACCAAATGCACTTTAACGAAAGCACTTTCACCGAAAAAGCGCTTTCGTTAAAGTCCGTTTGAAAAAAACCCCAAAAACAATAAACCTTCTTTTATGCAGGGGAGCAAGCCCCCCTGCACCCCCATGTGGGGGGCTATGCTCCCCAACCCCCCTACTTTTATATTCTCACTCCGAGGTCGCACTACAGTAAGGAAAAGGGAATTCTCCCTTAACCGCACCGTAGTGCTAATGGCACAACCAGCATACATAACCGAAAGTGCTGCTTTGGTCAACAGCACTTTCGGTTATGTATGTTCAGTGATTTCTGCTTCGGCAGAAAGTGCCGTCGGGGATCTGTATGGATCCCATTCACTGTTGCAGTCCTGGTTTCCCTCCCTCCATCCCCCTCTTCTTTCTTCTCTTTCCTTACAAGGGACATATTCATATTGGTATTTACTTTCTACTGGTGGGGTTCTTCCACCAGAACCTGGCTCCCACTTGGGGCCTCCTGACAGGTTAGGGCAAGAAAAACTGATGTAATGGTGTCGTCTGCCTTACTTTACACTACTGACAACCTGACGTCAGTCCTGAAGTGACAGCAACCGACACTGAAATACTAAGCCTTTGGTATTCGGAGCCGGCTGAGGGCTACCCTGGCAGGGATAACCCAAATGTGATGAATGCAACAGTGAATACACTCGAACGTCTACATTTATGGTAAGTGTACACAACTGTACTTTGTCAACTGACTGCACAAAATCTGTTTAAAACGTTTGTCAGTGTGAATTTTTTCCCTCTATACAAGACTTCAGTAGTACAGCTTGGTTTATGTACACAGCTTATTTTGTTGAAGCATGTACTGGTTAGTTATTTGAACTGCACTGCAGAAACTTCATGAAACACTACTGAGGTAGTACAAAGAGAAGGCATTAATGTTTTTCTATTAGACCCACAGAAGTTATTTCAGACTCAGAGAGAGAGAGGGTGTTAGATGGTAAACGTTGACACCCTACTTAAATGAAATCAAATGTTTAGAAGCAGCTTAACTTAAGAAAGAAGGAGCTGTATGCATTTTGCAGTAAGCTACCTTGTGTTAGAAGAGTATATTGCACTAAACCTTGCACATCGACCAGCATTTTATTTCTATTCACAATATGAAGACTTGCTGGATCTCTGGAAGTGTGCGCCACTTAGTTGCACCGTAGAGTGGATCGAACTTCTGATCAGGCAGGACTCTGGCATTTAATTAGATAACATGAATACTAAAGAAATGGAATGAAAAAACATAAACAGGAAGTAGATTGATGTATTTTATGACATACTACAATTTTTTCCAGTTATTGTAATAAGGTGGAGTCCAAAATTATAAGTGTAAGAAAAAGATGTTAATGTGGGATAAAGAAGATTAAATGAAAATTTTCTGTGGTAAAATAAGTGATTTTGTGATTGACACATTGGAACTAGACCGGGCTGCAGTGGCAACAGTTCCAGTGGAGCAGTGTTTACAGTGTAAAGCAGTTTGAACTGGTATGTCTGAAAATCTGCAAAAAGACTGTTGAATTGTATGAGTCTGGGGGCCATTCCTGCTCCTGGTGCACAACAAAAAACAGTGAGCCAACAGTGCGATTTTTGTTGGTATAGTTCATGACTCAGGAGATGATGCCACCAAGGACTTTGCAAAGGTACACAATCTTTCAGACCTGCTCCTTGACTGAATAATTAATGCTTTGTCTGTTATACAAGCAGCACTTTGTATGCTGGGATATGTAATAATAATATTCATTTGTTAACTAATCAGGCCCACTGGACACACTTTCTTTTCAGGGGCAACCCAAGAACAATATCTTAAGTGAGTTGCTGAAGGTCACACAGTACTAGGCAGATGAGAGCTGAGGGAATCAAACCGCGTACCACAGGGACTTCTGCTCACAGCCTTTACTCTGCACACAGAATTGCTAATTTTTTTCATAAAATTGCATTTAAGGGACTTTTTTTTCTTATTTCTGAATTATGTAATGTTGAACTCATTGTAGAACTCTCTAGTGATGCGAGTGTAATTGCAGTTTGTAGATTTCAGTTTATAGTGTTTGTTCAAGATGAGATTGTACTGGAATTAATTACTTGTAATCTGTATATGCAAATGTTATTTCATATGCAGATATATGTCTGAGTTGCATTAAAATTACATTGCCCAAATTGAAACCCAAGTGCTTGTTTCTTCTTTCCAAAAATAAACTCACTATTAACATCTTCAAGCAAGTTTAAGTTAATCACATATTATTCAGACAATTCCAGGTATTGTCTGAATAGTAGTGGTCTGCAAAGCAGATGGAGGGGGGGTGTCAATGTATTTGCATTAAACCAAAATTGATACGTAATGTTTAACAGAATGTTAAATGATACTTTGGATAATTTTGTGTCTGTGGAATCCACCATATTCCTCCTGTGCTTTTAATCTTGGTGGCATTTGAGCTGCCCATCCCTACTGTATATTTGGCCTTTTAAGCTCCTACCAGTCTCATCTCCTGTATACTTGACTCCTTCCAGCACTTCTCTCAGCTTTCAAAGTTATAGCAGGCGGCCATCAAAAATCATAGCAGAGGGTCCAGAATCCTAGCACTCAAAATATCCGTGTGTGTAAGTTTGCTCCCAAGGGGGCGCGAGACACAGATTGTAAATTTGTCCCCCTGGTAGGCACACACTATAAATTTAGGACCCTTGTAATGTTAACAAACACATGCCTCAATAACAGTACCAGAAACATGGACACTTATTGCACTGTAAAAAGGTGCACATGCCTGTTTCTTTGACTTGTTATATGTACCATAGCTATAGTTTAGTTAGACGAAAATATAAGACATGGTTGTAGAACTTTTCACTAAGCACACATTTACAATGCAGTTAAATAAATTAAAACAAAGCTGACTTCGCAGCCTAGAACTGAATATAGAGCTCCAGGCATTTCTCAGCAAGACGCACAAAGCCTACAGTTTTCCTGCCCATTTGGACCTTTTTAATGTGATACCTCCTTCCTCAGAAAGAGTTTGCTCATTTTGTAAACTTTAGTAGTTCTTGCAGTTCCGAATAATACTTGTGGATGGAACATCTGTTCTCTTATCTTTTTAAGTGAATTAAGAGTTGTCTGTCAGTGCTGAGTATTAAATCTCCCCCTACAGTTTCTTCAACTACTTTACCCAGCGCAGAATAATGTATAAATATCCTTGATTAAGATGGAGTCTATCCCTAGTCTCTTTCCAACTCACTACTCTTTCCCTACCAGTAGATGTTCCCAAAATGCTAGCTGAGTTTTGATGGTTCTCCATCAAAACATTGCATTTCTGTCTCTTCAGTTTTTGAATCCGGCTCCTGTTGGGAGCATTTTTAAATGCCAGTGCTTCAGCTTCTCCATTTCCAAAACGTTACTGATGATGCCTCTTCTCACGACTGCCAAGATGAGCAGATCTGTTTTCAGTGCGTCTGCTTCCCAGATTCACTTAGACCACTCCTTTGGCTCTCTCCAAGCGACATTTATCTGGATCATGTATTTTCATTTTGCCTCATACTGAGGTGCCTTACATCTAGCCTTTATTAAAAACAATAAAGCCTTGACATAATTTTCTGTTGCAGGAATCCTCGGTCCCCCTTGGGACTGAGGCAGAGATGCTCTTGGAGAACTTACTCTAGGTTTTTGACCAGACTACAGAAAAATCCCTTATCTAATTATTTGAGATTCTGGATGATACTTTTGTCTGAGAAGACCCAGAAGGTTTGACTTAAATAAAAAGCATGTGTGGTACTACATTCCATTCATGCCTTCCATTTCTTCAGCTTGGCCTGGATGTCCTTCGGAATTATGCACCAGGACTTAGAAATTGCTTCCTTGTAGGACTCCTTTAAACAGATGCCTAAATATTTTAGCTCTGAAAATCCCCACATTTGCTGATATTTCTCCTACAGACTTTCTTTATTCTGAATATCTAATACTGTGGCTTTCGTTTTGTCAGTATTTATTTTATATCCTGGGATACCCCCAAATTCTTTTAGAATCCTTAGTTAATTTGTCAAAAGTCCTTTCCGGGAGGAATTAACGTCACAGTGATTTTATACTTTTATAGATCTATTTTTAAGATCTAATATTCCCCACTGGTAGCCCTCAAGTTCAGATATTCTAATATACTTAACAAAGAGCTCAAAGCAGATTGTAAACAAGAGGACATAGGGCAGCCTTGCCTCATGCCCCTGGATAGTTTTAACTCTTCTCATAATTCCCTTGCCAACTGAACTTGTGTTCCTTTGTCATTATAGATTGCTTTGAGAAGCTGTGCAAATCGGTCTGAAAGACTTTGTTTGGTTTGCTACATAAGGGATATTCCCTGTCCACCCTGTCAAAGGTTTTTTTCTGCATCTGTTGAAATGAAGGCTATCACTTTTCCATATATAGTTGCATCTTTCATAATCAACAGCGTTCTTGGAACTTGCAAGATGGCTGCACACTGAACAAAAACATAACTTCATCTCTCCCAGTGTGAACACAGAAACTGAGAAAAAGAAGTTCCATTGAAAATGTTTTTGTAAAATTCAGTTGCTGGCTAGTAAGTACACTTCCTGGATGCCAGCAAAGAAACCATTAGGAAAATATGAAAGAAAATCAACCAGAAAATGTAAAAAGAAAACATTGTCTGGGAAGGATTCTGCATTGTTCAGCAAAAAGCAATCCAGGCTTCAGCTTTCATTCAAGAGATGGCTTCCAGTAAATTAGAGGAAAAAATAAATCAGATGTGCTCAGAGATGATTAAAATAATGGAAACATTGAATGAACATATCAATTCAAGCAACAAAAGGCTGGAAAAATAGAAGTTTTAACTAGCCACTCAGGTGAACTGAAAATATTGCTAAAATCAGAGGCTGACATGAAGAAAAGGTTGGCCAAATATGAGGTTTCTTGAGGAGAACTATTTAAAAAAATAGAGTTAGAGTACAATGCACTCACTAAAAACCTGAGATTTTCTGCTGTAGCACAGAAACTGGAAGGAACAGACTGTATTAATTAATTCTCTGAAAACACAAACAGCAACTAAATTGGTTATCCACAGCAGAATTAATTAACTGAAAAGGCACATTGAATGCATTCCAAACATGGTCATGAGAAGGTAGACAAGACCTATATTAATAAAGATGAAATCATACCAGTAATAAGATTTTGCCCTTCTGCCACAATTTTGTCAGGATCGAGTATTAAAAGTGAAGACAGCAGAGTGTTTGTAGAAAATGATCAACTATTTGCCAGACAAAAGAGAAGCACATTTATTACAGCAATCAGGGAATGTTGAGAGGCAGATGTCAGATTCAAGCTGCTGTACCTAGCTATCTTCAGAATTTTTTTTACTGGAAATCAAAGTCACTTTTGGCACAGAACAGGCTAAGGAGGAAATAAAAAAGTTTATCCAACAAAAAGTGAGAGCAAGCAGAGGGGGGGACTCTGCTTTTCATTCTTCTGCTGGTAATGTTCATTGAGAGACTTTGCCAGTGAAACATTTTCCAGTGTTCCAAAGGAAAATGCTTGAGACAAAAAAGCACAGGAGTTAATTAGAAGAATTAGCAGTACCTTGGACCTCAACTGCAGTCTGGTGTTAGAGATGGAGGTGAATGGGAGGAAGACCAGCAACTCTGAAATTAGTGAATAAATGGAAGATTATAAAGCATCTTATCACATTTGAAAAATATGGTTTTGAAAGAAAAAGTGTATGAAAAACACTGGACTTTTGTTGACTTTGCTTTGCAGGCCCACCCGCAAGTTAACATATACCCCTCTTTATATCATTAATGTTTAAAAGGATACTAAAAACGGGGAAACTGTAAGTTAAACAGTTTTTGTTCGTATTAGTCGTATAAAACATTTCATGGTATGCACTAAATGTTGTGTAGTCAGGAGTATTTTAAATATAGGGGGGAATCTATTTAGTGAGTGTTAAAGATATTAAATACGTACTTTTTAGTTGTAAGAAATATAGGTTTTACAGTATAAAAATAGAAAAAAGTCCGGACAAAAGGAAGTTCAGTGTTCATATGCTGTCATCTTGGGCTGCTGAGGTGGGGTGCAAAAGTGCACAGATTATATGTAGAATTAGAATATTTTCTCTCTTTATATTACAAGGGTGAATGTCTAAATTAGTACCTTTAGCTTAAGCTGTAAGCAAGGGTTTTTGTAAGCATGTAGGCTTTTCAAATTAGACAAAATGATGAAGGCCATAAAACTGATAAGCTTGTTACAATTGCAAAAATATTACCATGTTTGTTTTCCAGTGGCAAATGTTCAGTGGAATTGAGATGTGTGCAGCTAAAGGTAGCTGTGCATTCTTTTCTGAGACAAATGTAAAGGCTCATTGTTGAGTACATTTCCGTGGAGACAAGCTGTCTGCTTGTGCAAGTAGTTAATCTTGAGAATTCAGAGTATTCCGTGCTGAGGGAGATGCAAAATGTAAAAGTACAATGGCAAGAATTCAGTGAAAAAAGTTTGAAATTATGGGAAGTGAATAAGAGGTAACAACCTTCCTAGCAGCCTTAATATTTTAATGCAGTTAATAGAACAGCGTACAATTTTGTGTTATTTAAAGATAGCCAGTGCACTTTTTTTAGGGCTAAAAGTTAATGTTTAAGTATACAAGCTGTTTTTCATGTCTGGGAGGGGAAGAGGGATAAGAAAAAGACAGCAATCAGTGTAAGTGAGAGCACAGGCTGTAGCATGTGTTTTAGCATGGGTAACCTTAATTTTAGGTTAGATACACCTGTAGGTGCAGCTGTCAGTTTGTGTTAATTTTTCCCTTGTGGATTGTTAAATTTGTTATTTTGAAGCTGTACATAGTTTTGTATGTTTGTTCCAAGTTAATAGGGGCTGGGAGTGTTCTGTATTTAGTTTTTTTGTTTTAGGATTTTCATTCAAGCAAAAAGTCTTAAAAAATGTGACATAGGTTCAAATAGGGATGAGAAGAAATTACTGTACAAAAGATCAGCTGCCAAACAGCTTAAGGAGGTGGGAACAATAGCGTTTTATCATTGTGGCTGTGCTGTCCATATTAACCCGGAACATGAGTGGCCTTACAGATACAGAAGGAAATGAAAGAGTACTGAATTATATTAAGAAATGCAGAGTGCAAATAATAATGCTGCAGGAGAGACATTTTGGAAAGAAATGAGCATGTGAATTTGACAGAGAGAAGATTTCAGAATGGATATTCAGCGTAATATCTGGATAGAGGAAAAGGAGAGTAATTATACTAATTTGCTAGAAGGGCTTCAGTAGTGATAGCTGAGGGAGAAAAAGACAAAAAGGGTAGATTTGTGGTAGTAAGTGGCTATTGGCAAGGGAGGAGGATTACCATGGCATGTATTTATATTCCACCAAAAACTGCTTTTATGGAGCTTAAGAAAATTTGGAGAAAAATAATCAGCTTTTAGCAGGGACTGTTATTTATAGGTGGGGAATGGAATTTGATTTGCAATAGTGAGAATGTACCATGGGGAACTGGAAGGGAAATATAACAAAAGGGTATATTTCTGAAGAAACAAATGAAAATATTTCGTATGGAAGATATGAATTTAGTAGTAGGAACTTTGACAGAATTTAGATATTATTCCTCATGTTTCAATAAATGGACCAAACTAGATGATTATATTTCACAGGAACATGTGCATTTAATTGAGTGCTTCAACACACGTCCAATAACTATTTCTGATAATGCACCAATAAAAACTAAGGTAAAATGCTAGGTAATAAAGTAAAAATAAGACACTGGAAATTTCCCTTCTCCCTGTTAAAATGAGAAGAATTTAAGGAATGCAATAAAAAATAAACTGCTGTTCCTCCACAGAGAGAGACTCTTATAATTCCAGAATGAGTATCAAAACCTAATATTTTAACACAAGTAAAATGCCTTCAGGAAGGATCTAAAGAAGACATCGCCAAAAGCGATTATCCTTCTGTTGGTTTGAAGACAGAGACTTTTTGCTGCTACGCTGTTATTTTATTATTTTTGTTTAGTTAGATGTTGCCCATTCGATTCTCAGTTAGAGCGTCTTCTGTGTGGCGACATGCGTGAATGGGCGTTCCCTCGTTGAAGGTTGTGCGTTAGGCCCGGCAAGCCAGCACGTCAAAATCTACTGCCAATCATTAGCGGACCGGAGTTCCGCTGTGGCGACCCCTAACAGGGAAAAGCCAAAAGAAACAAACAAACTTGTGCTAGATTTTACTTGTATTAAATATTAGGTGTTGATACTTGTCCTAGAATTATAAGAGTCTCTCTCTGTGGAGGAAGAGCAGTTTGTTTTTTCTTGGATTTCTGTTTTACACAGCTGTTCCTTGAAGAACCGATATACGTTTTGTTTGAATTTAAGGAATGGGTAGTGGAAATTATTCAAGTGAAATTAGGGATGATAAAATATCTTCAGAATTAATAGCTAACAGTTAAGATAGGATGTGCTGAGATAAAAAAAAAAAACAGTGATGTATAATTAATCTTCAGGAAAGGCGCCAAGAACAGATGGTATTCCTGTGGAAGTTTTCAAATTAAGGCTGAAGAAAGTGATAAAAATCAGGAAGATTTTGTTTAACAGTATTTTAAAAGGAGCAGAAGCACTAACATCATGGAAGAAAGCTGTGGTGGCTGTGTTACCTAAAGATGGCAAAGATTCTTCAGACCCAGCTTAATATAGAACCATTTCAGTTTTAAACCACAGTTATAAAGTGCATATGTCTGTCACTTTTCCTCCTGTCTGTTAAAAAGGAGGAATTTAAGGAATGCGTAGTGGAAATTATTCTAGAGTTATTTAAGAAGATAGAAATATCTTCAGAAATTGTAGCTAGTGAGTGGGATAAAATGAAAATGGAGTTTAAAACAGGGTAGAAATAAAAGAGAAAGGAGATATGATTAGGAAGTAATAGGAATTACTTAAAGGGGCTGACAAAGTTGCAGAGTAAATGTAATCTCGCAGAACAAGAAGAGGCACAAATGCAGGGTGCTAAAGAAAAAAATAAGGGAGTATCTAGATAATATGTATGAGTTAAGAAAGGTTGTTGTTAAACAACTGTTTTTAGTAACTACAGAGCACAAAAACTTTCAGCGCAACTACTTAGGCAGCAGAAAGGAGAAAGGGTTGTTTCCATACTTAAGGACCCTCTAACAAGAAATTACATTTGTATAGAACTGGGAAATGTGGAAGTCAAGAAAACACACATGAAAATATTTATGGAAGACTTAATTATGCCAGTGTTAGAGGTAGATGAGGTTCAACAACTAACAGTTAAGATATGAGGGGATGAGATAAAACAGTGATGTACAATCAATCTTCAGGAAACAGATGGCTTTCTTGTGGAAGTTAGGAGGGAAGAAAGTGAAAAAGATCTGGAAGATTTTGTTTAACAGTATCTTTAAAGGAGGGAGAAGCACCAACACCTTGGAAGAAAGCTGTAGTAGCTATATTATCTAATGTGAGCAAAAATTCACCAGAGACAGCTTCACACACACCGATTTCAATTTTAAACCATGACATCTAAAAGAATGTCAAAGGTGTTGCTAAAATTGATAGATGTGGATCAGTGTGGTTTTGTAGAGGCGCAAATATCTGACAACATGGAACAATGATGATCCAGAGGGAAGAAGAATGTACGAAAGTACCTCTGTTGTTGGTGGTTCTTAATGCAGAGAAATTATTTGGCAGAGTAAGCTGGGATTTTATGAAAAGGGCATTGGAAGTATTTGTACTCCCTGATAAAATGATAAGGTGAATTAGAAGGATATATGAGTGATCAGAGGCAAAAATCAAAATGAAAGGGTTCCTCTCATATTCGCTGTGTTTGAACAGAGGAATCAGCCTGAGGTCCTCTTTCCCCCTTGTTATTTATATTATGTGTAGAAGCAATGGCAAAGAAAGTAAGAGCCTCAGAAATACAAGGATATAATTGAAATGGTAATCAAGAAAAGTTGTCTTTATTTGCAGGTAATATTGTTTTTGTACATGACAAATCCAGAAAAGGACATCTCAGTGTTGTGGAACATTTTGAGACCATTTCACGTCTTTTCAGAATATAAAATTAATGAAGACAAACAAAGGCTTTAGTCATAAATTACATACCCACACACAAATTGGTTCAGCAATACCATATTTATGTGAACGTAAGATGAAGTCTTTAGGAGTACAGATTAAAAGGGCTTCTGTTATGACAGATAAGGATATGTGGGAGGAAAAAACAAAAGATAATGAGTTGAGAAATTGGAAACTCTTATTTATGGATATGGGTAGTAAGATACAAGCAGTGAAAATGTTTTTAGTCACTTTAGTCTTTTATACAGGTCAGACATACTTTTATCAGCATGAGGAAAAGTTGTGGACAATTAATAAATAATTTATCTGGGAAGGAAAGAGTGCAAGAGTTAAGTGGGATAAGTTGATCTTACATTAGAACAAGGTGGTTTAGGTTTACCAGATTTGAAGGGATATTTTAGAGCTACACATTTAAGGCTTATACATGTAACACACACAAAATTCACAGTGGAAAGGGATGTTGATAAAGCAAAATGGGTAAGTTCAAAAAATTGAGAGAGAGAGTGGGATATTGGCTGGAGATCTTTAAGGAGAATAATAACCACGCAGAATATTATATTCATAAAGTAGCAGAAAGTATTTTGAGAACTAAGCCACTACGAGAGTAGGGCAAGGAGATTTTGCACATAGGATGACTGCAAGAGGGGCTGGAATTTTCTGGAGAAACCTGGCATAGGAACCCAGATATTGGGAGCAAGTAACTTAAGCAGGAAAGGTAATATAGTAGGATGAAGCCAATAAGACATTAGGATTGCAAGCTAGAGACTGCCTTCCTTACCAGGACTTGTTTTCAGAGTATAGGCAATGAGAAAGGGATAGGGGAATTTTAAGGGGAAGACCTGATCTGGTAGCGTTTTTAGTTCAATCTAGAACAGAAGCAGCAGCTGTTAAAAAGGGATAATTAGTAGGCCATATAAAATATTGCATGATAACTACAAGAAACAATCAGAGGAGACTGAAAATGACTGGGAAGAAAGACTGGAAAAGCAATTTGCAAGAAAAGAATGGGAGGACATATGTATGGTTCCCCATTATGCAACCAAGTCCAGGAGGGTTAGGATCTTTGGTTGGAAGTTTTTGCATAGGTATTTTTATACCCGAATGCAGACTTCAAAGAATTTTTCCTCAAGTAGACAGCAAATGTTGGAGATGTGTAAAGAAGAAAGAGGTAACTTGGAACATATGTTTTGGGAGTGTAATGAGTTGGCAGCTTTTAAAAGTTCCCCACAGAGTACTCTATCAGAAATATTTGATGGGCAAATGACTGTAAATGGAATGATTCCTTTAAGGTGGGTTACAGGATCTGAATTGTCTAGACATAGTAAGGCCTTATTAAGTTTAATTATATTGGTTGCCAAAAAGGATTACTAGAAAATAGAAATTAGTCTATACGAACTGTATTTGAGGTACCGAATATTATAAAAGAAATAAAAGAACTGGAAGAAGGATATTTAAAAAAGGGAAGATGCAAATTCCATAGAAGTAAATGGAAACTGTGGGCACAACACATGAATAATAATGTTCAGGAGGAGGAGGAGTGAGGTTTAAAGGAAGGCAGGAATTCAGAAATTTTTTTTGTAATGTTGGACTGATAGTAGCAAAGAAAATATATCTGATGCACATTGTATTTAAATGGAAAAAAATTTAAAATGGGTTGTTTTCTGTTAATGCATGTTTGATTATTTAGTCCCCTTTAAGCTCCTATTTCTTCTTTTGCAATGCCTTTCTGCAGCATCTAACTTCATATTACAAACCCCCCAAGGATTAGCATTCCCTCATGGAAATGTGTAGACTTTAGCAAGAGTGAATGTATCCTCTCCAGCGGGATATATATTGAAATATTTTCTACCTCCAGCACTTTCCCTTCCATCCTGTAAGCAGTTTTCTTAATTTTGTAAAGTCCCCTCCTGCTGCAATCTTAGTTGGATCTTGCCAGAAGTGGCACCCCCTTCATTTAGCTCTTACATAGTGGGGATTGGGCTAATGGTTTGAATCCCTTCCTAGCTAATTTCTGATGTTCTTTAACATTAAGATGCATTTCCTGTATTGCAACTAAATGCACTTCATTATTTGTTGTTATGCTCATTATCCGCCCTCTATTCACTGTGTTTGAGACTCCATTGACATTCCAGCTAAATAAATTTATTACCTTATTCATTGTAAATAAGCTGTGGTGGTGCAGCGGTAGCATTGTCACCTCACAGCAAGAGGTTCTCCCATTTGATTTTTGGCTGCCTCGCCTTCTATGTGGAGTCTGCATTGCATGTCCTCCCCGCGGTCGAGTAGTGTTCGAAAGACATGCGTGAATGGGTGTGCCTTTGTTGAAGGTTGGGCGTTGAGCTGGCACCTCGGCACCATAAAAATCTACTGCCAATAGCAGACTGGAGATCTGCTGTGGTGACCCCTAACCATGAAAAGCCAAAAGAAAAACAACCTTAATCATTGTAAGTATATACTCCATCACCACCACCACACATGCACTTGCTTCTTGATTTTTTTACCCCGGCCCTCCTCTGCCTTCCCTAGTCCCTGATGTTCTTCATGTTTCACTGTTGCAGTCATTACATTTGGGTTATCCTGCTGGCAGGTTGCCCTCGGTCAGCCTGAATTCCAAAGTCTTGGGTCCTGTGTCAGTTGCTGTCACCTCTTCCCTGACATCAGGTCGTCAGGGGTATAAAAGATGCAGCCGACGCTGTTTTATTCAGTCTTTCTTGCCTTGCAGTGCCTGAAGCAGAAGCAGTTCGCAAGTGCCGGTCGGCCGACTCCTGAGATTTTCGTGTTCGAGTTTCAGATCCAAAGTCTTCATTAAAAGCTAACCCCGTTGGGGAAATTTTTTTCTTGCTCCAGACCGGTCAGAAAAAGTTAATAATTGTATTTCTTGTGGGAAGTAAATACCTCATAAGGACTTTCATTATTACTGTATTCCTTGCCTAGGCCCTGACCACGATGTTCCTAGTTGTTGGTTTTGTGCTAGATTTAGCCAACTAAGACCAATTAAGCTATTTTGGGCAAAGATTTAATTATACAATGTCGTCGGATAGCCATCTGACTACCGGAGTTCAGAAAAAATGCAAAGATAAAGACAGGCAACCGAGTTCCAAAACTGACGACGAAGCTTCTCCTAAGCAAGTCGCCGGTTCTCAGTGAGGTGCTTTCGCAGCCCCTGAAGCCCGCTACTTTAGAGTCGGTCAGCCACCTCCCATCCCAACTCCCAGCCAGCCAGGAAACAGAAACTCAGGCCTCCTCTGAGATTATTCTCATTCTGGGTGGGTCTGGCTGGAGCAGGAGCAGGCATTGCTGAGGTGGGTGTATTCCTAAACAATTATTATATTATTAAAATTTCAAAGACTAAAACACTAAAAAAGGCAAAAAAAAACAAGTTCACCAGCTACAAGACAGGCCTCTCCTCCAAAAAAACAGATGCTCAAAAAAATGAATACTTACTTATACCTTCAGGGGTTCCCACCCCCCTCCTGACCTCCTGATAAGAGGCCTAGGCAAGAGACAGACTATGAATCTTCAGATCAGGTTTCCATTTCTTCTGACTCCTCTTCTGATCAAGAATATTCTCTTCCCCCAATGAGGATTCTGATGCTGAAGATGATTCCTTCAGCTTTTCCTCCTGAGGACTACTCTTTTGGGGAAAATTTGCATATCATGAGGGAGCACTTCCACTGGGAGAGCCAAGATTTTTCAGAATCTAAGAAAAGGCTCAGAGACTTCCTTTTACTACCTCAACACAGGCCTCTAGCTATTCCACCTGTGTTGGACATTGTAGATGATGTGTTCTCTGAGTCTAGTCTGAACCCTGACTCTTAACCTCCAGCTCCTGTTAAGCCGGACAGATATTACAGGGTCCCTGACTCTCATAAATTCCTTTTCAAAAACCATGCTGCAGACCCAGAAACTATTTCTCATGGTCCAAAAGGGGTCAAGGCTTCTACTGCAAAAAACCCTACCCCCTCTGACAGAGATTCTAGGGCTCTGGATAGATGGGGAAAAAAGATTTATACATCTACTACTTTGGCTATAAGGGCCTTAAATTGCCAGTTTCATATGCTCAAATACCAGCAATATATCATGACACTGCTTAAACAGAAAATTATGGCAAATTCTGAATGTGCAGAAAACAAAGAAATGCAGGATCTATTGCATGCAGCTGGAACAATTTGGAAAGCATACTTTGCAATGTGGGTTTGATTCTCTGGAGGCCTCCTGCAGGGCCGCTGTTACGGGTTCTGTCATTAGGAGGCATGCTCGGTTAAAGGAACAAAATCTGCCTGACCATGTTAAAGCAAAATTATTAGATGCTCCTTTACAACATACCTTGTTTGGTGTTAAGGCAGAAGAGGTGTTAAAGAAAACGGTGGACAAAGCTAAATCTATGCAAACGGTCAAGGATTTTTTACAGGTACAGCCACCTAGATTTAGCAGACACTGGCCTACAAAGAATTGGTCCTTTCCAGTCTCAGACAGGCCTCAAAGGGGCAGATCCAGACGCCCTAGAGGCAGATCACAGCCACAAGGATCCTACAGGTCTAAGCAGTGGAGTGCTTCTACCTCCAAAGGTGGAGAGGACAAGTCACAGTCATACAGGAAACAGTTCCAATGACTTCCCCCTACCTGCACCAAGCACTTATCTTCTGACAGCACCCTTAGGGGGAAAACTAGCACTTTTTTCTCATAATTGGCACATTATAACCCAGGACAAATGGGTTCTAGACATAGTGTCACAAGGCTACAAGTTTCATTTCCATACCCTGCCAAGGGCAAACGGTTGGCCAGACCTGCCAAAAAATCAATGGGCAGAGGCTCAAAAACAAGTCGCAGCTCTCATGGACATGAGGGCTATTCAACAAGTGCCACAGCAAGAGCAGGGACAAGGATTTTACTCAAGACTGTTCTTGGTACCCAGAAAGGACAAAGCATGGAGACCAATACTGGACCTATCTATTCTAAACACTTTCCTGGATATACCAAAATTCAAGATGTTGACCTTACAGCAGCTTCTGCCCATGCTGGGCAGCAAGGCTTGACTCATGACTTTAGACCTAAAAGAGGCATACCAGCATGTCCCAATCAGACAATCATGTAGAAGATACCTCAGATTCAAGGCTGGCTCAAAGCATTACCAATTCTCTGCACTGCCCTTTGGCTTATCTACTGCGCCCAGGTCTTCACAAAGTGCCTGGCACCAGTAATTGCTTACTGCAGACAAAGAGGAATACAAATATATCCTTACTTGGATGACTGCTTCATACAAGCAGAGAACAAGGGCATTCTACTACAGCATCTGACTTTTGCGATAAGACTTTTAACATGCCTAGGGTACACAGTCAACAAAAAGAAATCAAAGCTAGTACCCTCTCAAGAGATAATATTCCTGGGTGCAAGCTTAAATACAACTGCCCAGATGGCTTATCTCACTCCAGACAAACAGAGGCAGCTGACTACCTATTTCAAAGAAATGGCAACAAAGGCCCAGTTTTCTGCAAGAAAAATTCTGCAGCCTTTGGGCTTCATGGCATTCTGCATCTTACTAATTCCATATGCAAAACTGCATATGAGGAAAATTCAATGGTACCTAAAAAGTGTCTGGACACAACATTGCCACAGTCTGGAAACAATGATTACTCTAATTCCCTGCCTGCAACAGGAGTTTCGATGGTGGGCAAAGGCTTGTCACCAAAACAAGGGACAGCCATTCTCACTACCCCCAGCCAGCCAGAGCCTATCGACGGATGCATCAGATTATGCCTGGGGGGCACACATGGCAGGAAGAGGCATTCAGGGCACCTGGTCCACAAACCAAAAGCATCTACATATCAATCAAAAAGAGATGCTAGATGTTCAAAATGCCCTGACAGCCTTCAAGGACCTACTTCATCTGGGACAACTACTGATAAAGACAAGACAACACCACGGTTATGTGGTACATAAACAAGCAGGGGGGTACTCATTCTTATCCCCTGTGCAGACTAGCCATGGCTTTATGGGACACAGCATTGACTTACCAAGTTCATCTGCAGGCACAATTACTGCTAGGAAAGGAAAATACTCTAGCAGATGAACTAAGCAGAAACCTCATGGATCCCCACAAGTGGCACCTGGATCCACAAGTCTTCAGCATGATAACAAAGAAATGGGGACGCCCGGACATAGATCTATTTGCCTCCCCTCAAAACAATCAACTAAAAAGATTCTGCACAAGGACTTATCACAGACAAGCTTGCAAAGTGGACACCTTATCTTTCAACTGGACAAACCTATCAGTATATGCCTTTCCTCCACTGCCTCTCCTCCCCAAGGTACTCCTAAAGGTCAGGCAGGAGAAACCAAAAATTATTTTGATTGCCCCAGACTGGCCACGGCAGCCTGGACCTTACCTCAAATACCCCATCTACTGTTCCAGCAAAACAGTCAGATTCTGCACATCCAACTCAGGACCCTAAACCTGGCAGCATGGCGGATAATGTAGCCATACAAACCACACCTCTCAGTAAAGCTGTGATGGACGTCATTTTCTAAGCCAGAAGGCCTAGTACTAGAAAATCCTATGCTGGGAAATGGAAGAGATTTTGCACTTGGAACCAAGCTCAAGGAACTGATACAGTTGTCCCAAATATTCCTCAGATTTTGCAATACTTAACTGAGATGCTGGACAAAGGCCTATCTTTTTCATCAATTAAAATCCATGCCTCTGCCATTTTGGCTCATTACAATACAGAGCCACCACTCTTTTCTCATCCTTCATTAAGGCAGTACCTCAGAGGAGCCAAAAACTTCAAGGAGAATGCCAATACCTGCATGGGACCTCAATTATGTCTTGGAAAAACTCACCTTACCTCCTTTTGAGCCAGCTGCTACTGCGGATATAAAGTTCTTATCTTGGAAAACAGCTCTGCTCCTAGCAATGACTTCTGCAAGATGAGTCTCAGAACTACAGGCTGTCATGGCTGTGGAACCCTTTATCATTTTTTTTTTATCCAGATAGGGTCTCTCTGAGAACAAACACTACATTTATGGCTAAGGTGTGGTATCCTTTGTAGCCCTTAACTAAATTCATTTGCCAACAGTCAAACACGGTGGTGGTAGTGTGATGGTGTGGGGCTGCTTTGCTGCTTCTGGACCTGAACGACTTGTTGTGATTGATGGAACCATGAATTCTGCTCTCTACCAAAAAAGCTTGAAGGAGAATGTCCAGCCATCAGTTTGTGACCTCAAGCTGAAGCACACTTGGGTTCTGCAGCAGGACAATGATCCAAAACACACCAGCAAGTCCACCTCTGAATGTCTTAAAAAAAAAATCAAAATGAAGGTTTTGAAGTGGCCTAGTCAAAGTCTGGATTTGAATCCAATTGAGATGCTGTGGCATGACCTTAAAAATGTGGTTCATACTTGGAAACCCTCCAGTATGGCTGAATTAAAACAATTCTGCAAAGAAGAGTGGGACAAAGTTCCTCAACAGCGATGTGAAAGACTCATTGCCAGTTATGCCAAATGATTGATTGCGGTTGTTACTGCTAAGAATGGCACAACCAGTTATTAGGTTTAGGGGGCAATTACTTTTTCACATAGGACCATGTAGGTTTGGATAGTTATTTTCCTTAATAAATAAAATCATCACTTAAAAACTGCATTTTGTGTTTACTTGGATTATCTTTGTGTAATATTTAAATTTGTTTGATGATCTGAAACATTTAAGTGTGAGAAACATGCAAAGAAATAAGAAATTAGGAGGGGGCAAATACCTTTTCATTGCACTATACAACACTCTCTTCCTTGGTGATGCAGTGAATGTACAATTGAACAGCAACAACCACAACCAAGTAAAAACATTATACAATTTTTTCCCATTCCTATGAGAGGGCAAAAGCACTAATCTGGCACCAAACTCACTGTTCCGTTCTGCCTCTCTCAGAAGGGCAACATCCAGTTGTGCCATTAGAGACAGTACTGTCTGCCCGTGGTTGCCCCCCCATTATTATCAGCCTCACTTACATACTTCACATGCAACAATTTTTCCCTCTTTATAACATCATCTTTTGTCTGTTCCACTAAATCAGTTCATTTAGTTTCCCAGGGCAGTAGATCCCCTGTTGACTTTTTTGAATTTGTCAGTTCACCCCTTCTTTTAATAGACTCAAATTCACCTCGTGAGTTGCTGCTCTTGAGCCATATGATGAGCAATCTGAATGATCATTTTGCCTGCTAAATGCTACAATTCTCCAGCATTGCCAAATTGCTTTAATTTTCATTTCATTATGTCCTACAGCAATTAAATCTCTGTTTGTCTCCTTCAACGAAGGCACACCCATTCAAGGCATGGCTTTCAAATGCCTACTCAACCGCGGGGAGGACATGCAAACTCCACACAGAAGGCATTCCCAACCCAAGCCGAGAACCGAACGGGAGAACCTTTTGCTGTGAGGCAACAACGCTACCGCTGCAGCACCACGGAAGCCTTACAGAGATTAAAGTCCTGTATGAAAAATTGTCACCTCTGAGCTCTTCACTGAGACACGTATGAGGAACGACCATGAGAAAAGGTGCTATGTCTAACCCCACATCTCCAACTCTAAGTACATCTATCCTTGATAATTGTCCATGCTGTTCTCCACAGGGTATAATTTCTGTTTACTGTGCCCCCCTTTTCTTTTTGTGAAAAAGACTTTCCATAACCTTTTTTTAATTTTCCTTTATTTGTGATGCTAAAGGGCCAGAAACACTTGTAAGACACTTATTGCAGCCCTCCCCTCCCCTCTGATTTCACTTCCCTTTGAAGACTGTGTTATACATTTTACATTCCTCCTGTGCTGATGAAATCCCTAACGTCTCTTGAACTCTCATTACATGTCAGAAACTAGTTATTGTAGTAAGTAAACATACAAGAAAAGGTCCAAGAAATTACACCTTCTTTCTGTCACATACTTGAGAATATAACTGAAATGTGCATTTGAATGTGGTAGCAAACGTAGCATAGTCCCTTTCCATAGGTACTCTGCAAATTCCCCCTCCATTCCTTCATTCTTCTCCAGCACCTGCATAATAGTCGCTTTGTCTGCTCTAGCTTTCCTAAAGAGAGGAAAAAAAAGGACGCTTCTGCCGCACCATTCCTTTTTAGAACCTATTGTTGTTTTTTCTGTTGTCTTGCCATGGCCGATCTGATCTCTTCCCTGTTTCTGAACTCCCTTTTTCTCCTAGTAACCTGAGCACTGCCTCAGGGCTATCAGATGCTTAGCATCAGCTTGAAAAATGCTTTCAATGTCACTGAATACAGAATTTTAAGGCATAGACCTCTGTGCCAGTATCATGGCCATGCACTTCTTATGTGTCGCCAGAGAAAATCCTGGACCCGTGATTCTCCATGCACAAGTTTCATCCTTTGTTTCCAGACGATGGAGTGCAGCTTCTCTTAAGCAGCATAAATAGCAACCTAACATTTCTGCATATTGTATCTCATTGTGTTGATCTTGCCGAGTTCTGGACTGCGCAGACTGCCTGATCCACCATTATTTCTTCCTGTGGCAGTTGTGACCGTGTGATTAGTGTTTTGTTACATATCCTTTAGAATCTCATGCTTCCTTGTTTTATGTGACACCATAGGGTAGTAGGATCATAAGAAGTTACTAGGCTAATGGCCCTAGGGCCCTTACAAGCCTTGCCAAGTTTTTACCCTTATTTCTACGATCAGCACCTATTGTCCCTTTTCCAAGAGGGACACAGGTAGAAACCCTGGGGTGAATTTACGGTCACCCATCCAATCGTCCAGATTGCATTTGAAGAAGGCCAATGAGATGCTCTGTTTGACATAAAGTGGAAGTCAGTTTCAAAGGTATGGTAGTCTCTGGGAGACAAATGTGTCCCTCCAGCAGGTTTTTTTAATGTCACATACTAGGTTATGGTCTTTAGAGTGAGTAACCCGTGTACCACTTGACTTTCGGATATGAAGCATTTCCAATAACGCAGGGTCAGAGATTGCCTTGTATGAAAGGCAGATCTCACCTCTGAGTAGTCTGTATGAAACAGAAAAAAGTGTCAGTGATTTCAGATGATCCCCATAGGACAGATGGTGAAGACCTTGAATTTTATTTGTGAGGAACCTTTGTGGTTTCTTCAATTGCTCCAGGTGCTTAGAAAGGTACATACCAAAAGGGGTGTTGTACTCAATTATTGGCCTGATGAGAGAAGAGTACAGAGGCAATGCCCTTACTTATGAGATGAGCAATATAGAATGCACTTCTTACCACTGTGGAGACATGGTGGTCAAAGGTAAGGTTGTTGACAACCTGTGTGCCCAGGTCTGTCACCACTGAGTGCATACTTAAGGTGTTGCTATTGATGTGATAGTTAGCAGGAACATCGCTTTTAATGAAAAGAATGATGATACCTTTTTTTATATGGAGTTTAAGGCCATGACTTTGGCAGCAGTCGTTTGTTTGTGTAAGACCATCTTGTAGAACGTTGACATAATTTGGAGATTCTATGAACGCTCCCAGTTTGCAGTCATCAACAGACTTTGTCAGCCTCAGACCTTTAGTTTTTGCTTGTACTTTGGAGAAATATATTCCCAACAGTAGAGGTCCCAGGACTGATCCCTGTGGAACACCACTGGTTACAGGTCTGCTGTTAGAGGTGGATTCCCCTATTTTGACTATATGAGTTCTGTCAGTGAGCCAGTTAGCAACTCATCTAATGATGTAAGTGTTGACATTTAGTTGGTTGAGTTTGTCAATGATGCCCAGGTTGGGAGATGGTGTCAAATGCCTTGGCTAAGTCCAGGTAGGCTGTATGAACAGATTTCACCACATCCAAGGTCTTGGTGACTGTCCACCAGATTTAACAGGCATGATCTCCCTTTGACAAATGCAAACTGAGTAGGGTCAAGTGTTAGGAGATTACTTGTATCTTTATTGATAAGATCCATGATGATTCACTCCATGGCCTTGCAGATAAGGCTAGTCAGGCTAATAGGTCTGTAGTTCCCAGGTCAGTGGAAGGACCACCTTTGTGCAAGGGAATAACAGTGGCTGTTTTCCTTTCAGCTCGTACAAAGCTGGTGCTTAGACTGTGATTGAAAGCAGTACTCACTGGTGTTGCTCATTCATGTTGGAGCCCCATGTAGGACGCAGCCTGGGATGTTATCAGGTCCCATAGATTGTGTTTTTTGGCCTTAGAGAGGGTATTTATGACCTGCTATTTAGAGGTAAAAGGTAGGGGGACAGGTTGTAGGAATGTCATGGGGTACATGTGCTGGGGACAGGGGAGTGAAGTTTTCACAGAACCTGTTGGTCAACAGGTTAGCTATGTCCACAGGCTCAGTATAATTGGTATCATTAACTACCAGTTCTGCACAGATCTGGACCTTTTCTTTTAGGTTACAGTTGTAACTATGGAATGGCTTGTGGGTGTCCTTTTGTGGAAGAAGCTAATTTGGACTCATAGTTTGTATTGGAGGACTTCACAAGAAGTCTTAATTGCTTTCTTAAGCTGAGGAGGGAGTGTTTCCAATTTAGGAGGGCTCATTCCCTTTTACTCGTAGACAGCAATTTCTTCCTCTTATTGTAAAGTCTGTTAATAGCAGTTGTCCAACAGGCAGGTTTGCTCTTCCTTGAGAGCTTATTTTGGTCCTGTCAGGTACGGCCGAGTCAATGCAGTTATATAGGTGTTTGTATAAAGCCTTGGTGTAGAGCTCAGCATAGTTGCCAGTTCCATCTGAGGGAGGAGGTGAAGTGAAGCTGTTTTATACCATCCCATAAGAGGTTATAATCTGCTTTGGAGAAGTTTTTTTAGTTTAGTTGCTGCTGGGGTGGGGTTAGGTATGATAGTTACTTCGAATGAGACCGATTTGTGGTCAGATCAGTGGGGTTGCTAAATTGATCATGATGTTCATTTTACAGTAACTGACCTGACATGGTTGGTCAGTGTCACTTCCCTTAAATCCGCTCTTGCATCTGTTTTTGCTAGTTTGGTTTTTAATTGTTCATTCTCCTGAAGCAGGCTTTGAATTAAGTCACAGTATTCAGTAACCACACCAGTGACCTCCACATTGGTTTTGTCAGTCTCACTCATGTATTCATCTGGCTGGAGGTGAGTTTCTTCACTTCGAAAAAGACATCTTTAAGACCTACTTCTCTATCCCCCAGATGGTTCACCGTCACTCGGTTTAGCAGCCATAGCCAGGTTGTGTTTGCCTTCCAATAGATGCTTTTGATACCAGGGAGTCAGATCTCTATACCCTTTTACTTTTCTTTTTTGCTCCCCCACCTCCACCCCCGAGAGCTGCTTCTTGCCAGTATTTTCACTTGTGGGGAACCCTCATTTAGATGTGAACAAGCTCTTTCAGCCTAGTTATTCTTGCAGCTGGGGGGGGGGGGCTAAGGTAGATTGTTTCTTATTCTTCGTGGCATACCGGATGTGCTCCCCAACTCTCTCTCTCTACCCACTACCTGTAGTCGTATCAGTTCCTAGTAGGGAAGGATGTCTCTAACTTGGAGTTCAAACTTCTGCTTAGCCTTATCCCAATGTGTTACCTTTCCCTCTCATTTACTAATTTTTTCCAGTAGATTCCAGCCCCCTTGCCTATTATCCTTCTTCCTACTTGCAGTCATTCCTATTAGTAAAATCTCTTTTCTCCATTCCCATCATTGCTTATTTCTTAAAATGCTTTCTGCTACTTTATGAATGCAATATTCTGTATGGTGGTGGTGTGGTTCTCCTTGAGGACCTGTATTCAAAATCCTCCTCTCCCCTTTCTACGCAAATTCTACCCCCCCCCCCAAAGTTTAATCATCATCACCATCTCTTCCCACTTGACTTGCAACCTTCCTCATATGTTATGTACATGAACCTTAACTGTGTAGCTCTAAAGTATCCCTTCAAATCATGTAATCCAAATCACCTTGTTCTATTGAGACTGTCAGTGTATCCCATTTAACCCTTGCCCTCTTCTCCTCCCAGATAAATTCCTTCAACTCTTTATTAGTTATGCTGGCTCACACCTTTTCCTTTGGTTGCTAAAATATGCCTGACCTGCTGTATATAAAACTGAAGGGACTAAAACGTTTCAGTGCTTGTAACTTTCTGTCCATATGCATAATCAAGAGCTTCGAGCTTATCAGGTTTCTATTATCTTTTGTTTAGTCTCTTCCCACAATATCTTTAGCTGCCATAGCGGAATCCTTTTTAATATATAAACCTGAATATGTCATCTTATCATGTCCACACAGGAGTCGTTTACCGTGATTTCACATTTCCATACTTCAAGGCTTTTGATGTTCAGAAAAAGGTAAAACAGCCCTTTCAGAATCAGTACATCATAGCATTTGATATTTTGGTCTAAGGAGGACTGAGTATACTGATTAAAAGTGATGAGTAAAAACCCATACTGCTGTTAATTTTAGTTATGAATGGTGTTTTTGTGTACACATTTACATTCTGTTTATGTGCTTTTATGAGCGTCTTTTTAAGTGCAAGAAAGTAATACAAGTTTGTGTCTGTTTTATGTGAGGGAAAATGTAACCATTCTTTTTCTGCTTTGTGTCCAAGAGATAAACTTGTGCTGAATGTGGCTCTTGTTTGTAGTACCTTATTTAATAGCAGAACACTCTGGCCTTGATGTGACATTTTTATTGGGAAATGTTTTGAATTCACATTTCCATTACCCTAATTAGCCTGGTGCATGGCCTTATTTGATTAAAGTAGTGGTATTGTTTTGTGAATGTTTTTTTTTTTTTTTTTTGATTAATGGGAAAGTCACCAACCATAAGGTGCACAGCTTTTAACTCAAGACACTAGCAATCCTTGTTTCGTAACAATTTTAAGATAAAATCTACTTGCAGTTTATATTGTGAAAAAAGAAAGTCCTTAGAAGACACAGCCTCATTGGCACTTGCAAATGAGTCAAGCTTCCTCAAAAAAAAAAAAAAAAAAAACACGAAAAGAGGCTTTGTCTTTTAAAGTACTTCACTGTTGAAACATACATGCCATACGGTGGTTGTTAAGAGGTGTGTGTTTCCGATTTGCAGCCGTATAGGGTTGCCGCCTGTCCCACTTTGCGAGGGACAGTCCCTCTTTGGGCAGTTGTGTCCTGCAAAAAAATTGTAAAAATGGCAGATGTCTTGAGATTTTAGGACAAAATTATTTCCTATATTTTATGTAATAGTTGCATAAAACAGTTATTCTGTATCTGAAACACCTAAATGTTACAAGAAACAGAATAAGCAACTAAATTGCTACAAGAATAAGCTTTTATTTAGGCAAAAAAGTGAGGTTCTGTCCTTTGTACTGGCTGTGGGTATGTTTCGGCCTGCAAAATCTGACGTTTGTACCAAAAATGTCCCACTCTGGGCATTTGAAAAGGTGGCAACCCTACAGCCATATTGTTTTACACTAGTGAACTTCATTACAAGAGTTATTTTCTACACAGGCATGTACCTGGAGTTCAGTGAAATTGACACTTCTCTTTGCCATCCTGGGAGTAAAATCTGTTGAAAATGCTGTCTGTCAGTCATAGATTCACTGCACACTGGATGTTCTTCATGTTTCACTGTTGTAGTCATCGCATTTGGGTTATTTGCTTGCAGGTAGCCCTCAGTCAGTCTGATTATCAAAGTTTTGGGTCCTGATTCGGTTGCTGTCTCATCTTCCGTGACGTCAGGTAGTCAGGGGTATAAAGCATGGAGCCGACACCATTACATCAGTCTTTCTTGCCGTGCGGTGCCCGAAGCAGAAGCAGTTCGCAAGTGCCAGTCGGCCGACTCCTGAAATTTTCGTTTTCGAGTTTCAGATCTGAAGTCTTCAACTAAGCTAAGTACCCCATTGGGGAACCTTTTTCTTGCTCTGAACCGATGTCAGTAAAAGTTAACAATTGTATTTCTTGCCGAAAGCCAATACCTTATAAAGATGTTCATTCCTACTGCATTCCTTGCCTAGGCCCAGACCACGTCGTACCTCGCTGTCGGTTTTGTGCCTTATTCAAACCTCGTACTATTCGTCGTCAGTTCATTTTCACATCTAAATATTTTGGTACTCTGTTCAATTATCCAGAAATGGCTTTGGTAAGCCACCCAACTACCGACATTCCAAAAAAACGCAAAGACAGACAGACCTCATAGATCCAAAGCTGCCGACGATGCTTCTCCTAAGGTAGTCGCCAGTTCGCTGGTACTTAGGCGCTTTCATAGCCCCAGATACCCGCTACTTCAGATTCACAGGCCTCTACTGAGACCCATTCGGAGTCCGGTATGCCGCAAGGTGCTTCTCCGACTGTGGAAACTGCAGATGTCTCTACCTTGGATGGGTCCGGAGCTGCTGTCTGTGGGTGTATTCAGGCCTACTGACTTGCATATTAAACCTATGCCATCTTCTTCTTCAAGGCCTAAAACTTGATCCATGCCCAGAAAACTGATGCCCAGACCGCATGGTCAGGTCCCTATGCCTATGAAACAAATAAGAATGGCTGAAGACCTTATTACTCTAATCAGGTGAAGCCACCCTTCTCCTTCTAAAAGACCTAGAACTGATTTTCCTTTTGATTCTTCCTATCAGGATTCTGGAATTTGTTTTTTTTTGATGACCAGGATTTGCCCTTATCTGCCTGTGAGGATTCTGATGCAGAGGACTCCATTCCCTCTGCTTCCCCTCCAGAGGATTTCTCTTTTGGTGGAACCTTGCATACTCTTAGGGAGCATTTCCGCTGGGAAAGCCAAGATTACTCTGACTCCAAAAAGAGGCTTAGGGAATTCTTACTCCTGCCTCAACACAGGCCTTTAGCTATCCCTCCTGTACTGGGCATTGTAGATGATGCCTTCTCGGAATCTAGCCTGGCCCCTGACACTTTACCTCCTGCTCCCAGAAAACCTGATAGGTATTACAGGGTACCTGACTCTCACAAGTTCCTCTTAAAAAAATCCTACTGCGGATCCTGAGACCATTTCACAGGGACCCAAGGGCATTAAGGCCACTACTGCCAAAAATTCTACCTCCTCTGATAGAGATACCAGGGTGCTGGATAGATGGGGTAAGAAGGTATACACTTATGCAACATTAGCCATTAGGGCCAGTTTCATATGTTGAAGGTATCAGCAGCATATTATTGGATTGCTTAAACAGAAAATGATGTTGATTCCTGACTGTGCTGAAAATAAAGAATTACATGATTTGATGCATTTTGCTGAACAAGTGGGAAAACATACTTTGCAATGTGGTTTTGATTAATTAGAGGAATCTTGCAGGGCTGCTGTCACTGGGTCTGTACTTAGAAGGCATGCTTATCTTAAGGAGCAATCTTTGCCAGATCATGTTAAAGCTAAATTACTGGATGTTCCCTTAAACCAAGACCGCCTGTTTGGCAACAAAGCAGAAGTAGTACTTAAAAAGATGGAGGAAAAAGCTAAATCTATGCAAACTGTTAAAGATTTCCTGCAAGTACAACCTCCTAGATTTAGTAGGCATTGGCCTCTAGGAATTGGTCCTTTCCTGCCTCTTCCACGCCTTCTTAGTCCAAACCCAGAACCAACAGAACACAAAGGCTTCAGTCCCAGGGTGCTCACAGGACTAAGCAGTGGGGGTTCCCACTTCCAAAGCAGGGAGTAGTAAGACTCCCCCCTATGGTAAACTGTCTCAATGACTTACCTTTAAACCTTCCAAGCCCTGCTCTGCTGACTGTTCCTTTAGTGGGAAAGATCTCCCTGCATGCAAACATTGGGAACTCATTACCCAGGACAAATGGGTTCTAAATATAGTTTCCCAAGGATACAGATTCCACTTCCACTCCTTACCAACCCCAAACGGTTGGCCAGACCTACCCCCAAATCAGTGGGCAGAGGCTCAAAAGCAGGTTCTCTCTCTTTTAAGCATCAGGGCTATTCAACCTGTCCCAGAAGAAGAATGGGGGCAAGGTTTTTATTCAAGACTTTTCCTGGTACCCAGGAAAGACGATTCCTGGCGTCCTATCCTGGACCTGTCTATCCTAAACACATTTTTGGCAATCCCAAAATTCAAGATGCTAACTCTTCATCAGCTGTTTCCCATGCTAGGCAAAAATGCCTGGTTGGCAACACCGGATTTGAAGTAAGCCTACCTGCACATCCCAATAAGGGAATCTTGCAGAAAATACCTATGCTTCAGAGCAGGCTGCATGCACTATCAGTTCTCTGCACTGCCCTTTGGCTTATCTACTGTGCCCAGAGTATTCACAAAGTGCCTAGCTCCAGTCATTATGTTTTGCAGGCAGAAAAATATTCAAATATACCCATACCTGGACAATTGTCTGTCAGGCAGAAAGCCAGGACATACTATTAAATCATCTGGCATTTGTAAAGAAATTGCTAACTTCTCTGGGGTACACCATAAACAAAAAGAAATCAAATCTTGTACCCTGCCAACAAATTGTATTAGTGGGAGCAAGCTTGAATACAACTTCCCAGATGGCCTACCTCCCGCCTGAGAAACAAGTTCATTTGACAGCCTACTTCAATCTACTGGCCACAAAGACCCAGCTATCTGCAAGGAAAATACTGCAAGCACTGGGGTTCATGGCCTCTTGCATTCTACTAATTCCTTATGCAAGACTGCATTTGAGGAAACTACAGTGGTATCTGAAAAGCCTATGGTGTCAGCATTATCAGGATCTAGAGTCAGTGATTCCTATCATACTTTGTCTAAAGATAGAGTTCCTTTGGTGGGCAGAGGCCTGACACCAAAACAAGGGGCTGCCATTCACTCTACCCCCTGCCACCCAAACCCTAACAACAGACGCATCAGACTATGCATGGGGGGGGCTCACTTGGCAGGGCATTGCATTCAGGGCAAATGGAACCCAAGTCAAATACACCTGCATATCATTCAAAAAGAAATGCTAGCTGTACAGAATGCTCTGACGGCCTTCAAGGACCACATTCTTCCAGGAGAATTATTGGTAACGACGGACAACACCACTGTTATGTGGTACATAAACAAGCAGGGGGAACCCTCTCATACCCTCTCTGCCAACTAGCCATAGCTCTGTGGAACACAGCCTTGAGCTACCAAGTGCACCTACAGGCTCAATTCCTGCCAGGAAAGCTAAATACACTGGCAGACGACCTTAGCAGAAATATTATGGACCCACACGAGTGGAAACTGGAACCAAAGATATTCAACATGTTGAGAAACAAATAGGGGAGCTCAGAGATAGACCTGTTTGCCTCCCCTCAGAACTACCAATTGGACAAATTCTGCACAAGGACCCACCACAAGCAGGCTTGGAAAGTGGGTGCCCTGTCCTTCACCTGGAAAAACCTATCAATTTATGCCTTTCCCCCTCTGCCTCTCCTCTCTAAAGTGCTACTAAAGATCAAACAGGACAAACCAAGGACCATATTAATTGCACAGGCTGTGCCCCCACACACCCCCTACCTTTATATAGCAACTCCAGGGTCGCACGACTTTGGGGAGGGGGACAAATCCCTGTTAATTGCCATGAATACTGGCTTTCGATCAGATGTGCTTTTGATCAAAAGTAGTAGATCCAAACCTATAAGAAGGTTTTCCTTAGTATGTGTTTGAGGGAACAGTTAGCATGAGACCATGGCATCACCTTTTAGTCATTTGTGTTAATGTATGACAAATTAACTTTTCTCCTTTTATTTATTCGTACGTTTTAATGCAAAAACAGTTTACCAAGGAAAGGAGCATGAGTAAATTGATATCTGTTTTATTTTCTTTACTAAGTGCCACTTTGTTGAAGCAGCGTGATTTTAGTTTCAGAGCAGGCTAGCCAAGAGTTATGTCCATGTAATCCTATGGTCAGCTTGTTGTTTTCAGTGATGTGATTGACGTCTAAGGTATGTGTAACCCATAGCATGAAATAAGCAAGCAATAATGTCGGACAGGGTAGACATTAATAATCAGGCAGAGCCACTCCACTCCTGGGAGGTCATTATTTCCCTGCAGTGCTCACCCTGGAAGGCATTCTTATGCTAAGAAAAGAGGGCCATCTGTTTAACCATTTTGTATTATTTTATTGTAAGTATATATATGTTTTATATATTTTTAATGTAAAATATATTTTTCAGCTAATGTTCAAAAGTTGATACAGGATATGTAGTTGTTGAAAGAAATGTTTTAGATCTAAAATGTTAAAGTTATGTAGAAACTTAACAGATGATTCACAAAGTCTCCACTCGCACAAACACACATGCATAGACTTCAGTTTTTTTTTTTCTTTGTTATGTTATCAGCATGCTTAGTAAGCATACCCCTCAACTGTCCCTGATTTTGACTCAAAGTTTAGTTATGTCCTTCTTAATCCCTCTTGAAACTGGTGACTTGGAGAAAAGGTTGTTACATTACACACAATAAGAAATGACAATCATTAGAGATGGACTTTTTACTTCAGAAAATTTATATGAATTCACATTCATTATTCTGGCAATAACCCTGGTTAATAATACTAATATTTTAAAAGTGTCCCTGATGATTTTTGGATTCATCATTAATTCGTTTTGAGCTGTGTTTACTTTCTGTTTCAAATGGTTTGCTTTCAGGACGTTCTTTTGAAATTTTAGCAAGATTGTGTATTTAACATATGTCAGTGACTTTCCCATCTTGCAATTCTTGATTTGTATGGCACATCGTAAGTAGCTTGTTACACTGACTTTGTCATCTCACCTCCACCTTTCCACACACCTTCCTGTTACTTAAGTATGCCAACTCCAGCTTGCACAAGAGCAGCACAGTGCAGTAACAGGCAATCAGTTGTCAATATTTTCAGGTTTATTTCCTCAATGTTTTGTAAGACAGTGTAGTGTGAATATATATATATATATATATATATATATATATATATATATATATATATATATATATATATATATATATATATGATGTATGTGTGTGTGTCTCTTTCTCTCTCTCTCTCTATATATATATATATATATATGTGTGTGTGTGTGTCTATATATATCTATATATATATATATATATATATATATATATATATATATGTGTGTGTGTGTGTGTCTCTCTCTCTCTATATATATATATATAGATATATAGATAGATATATATATATATATATATATACACACACACACACACACATACATGCACACATGCACACACACTTAGTAGAAATTTTTTAGAAAAAAAGTTCTTCAGACAATCTGGATGGATGATTGGCAAGCTGTCAGATGTTCTTGTTTGTGATAACAGGATGTACAACAAGAACAAATACTGGTAGCTTGGCAAAATCATCCATCAAAAAGGCTTGAAAAAAGTCCTCGTTGCAGTACAGGAGTAATGTACTTCAGAGTAGTTGTCACAAAATGTGCTATAATGCACAACAGCCCTCAATTAAGTAACTTTGGCTGTCATAGTTAAAAAGCAGTGCTCCTATACCAGCCAGGTTTGAGGCTTGTTTACTAATTTTATAGTTTAAGCAGGATATTATATGTTTAACTTGTTTCCATTTGGCCCTCATTTACTGACCGATAAAAATGTCTTATGATTGCAGGTGTGTTCATCTACATCCTTAGAATGTCTTATTTGAGATTCTAATTTAAAATGATGGGAGTTACAGTAGCGATAAGGGAACTAGAGCTCAGTCTGGGAGAACATCTAATTTTCTTCCTTTTATACCTATTAAATGCAATTTTGACAATAACTCTGTTATTAAGTCCATTACCTTGAAGTTGAGTATAGCAAAATGTGTGTTTTAATAGTTCTAAATCCAAGAGAGTTATTAGGTTTTATAATGAAACATTTTGCTTGTATAAAAGGCTCCACATTTAGAAAGTAAGTTTAACTCTTGATGGTTGATAAGTGAAAATGCTATTTTTTTTGTTTAAATTGTACAGTACAAAAAAATGAATGCCTTTCCAGAAAGCACTGAACTATGGATGTATTGCAGTGTACTTTCAAAATGTTAATGCTCCAAAAATATATTTGGCACTGATTGATAGAAGATGTTTATTTAGTGATTTTTGGAGGGGGTTATTGTAGTGGGTTAAAGTAATGTCTGAAGAACAGCTTGTTTGCTAATAATCTTAATTCTGGATAATTTTAATAAAACATTCAACAGTGCAGTGTTTCTCATTGTGGTTATAGGGTAGCATGCAGAAAACTTTCTGAATGCTCTGAGGAGTGTTGTATGCTGTGAGTGAGTAAGCACAGATAACCAATATTGAAGCTGACTGAGCTGTAACTTTGTAAAGTAACATTTAACTTAATTAGCACACAGTGTGAAGCATGCATCTCATCCTCTCAGGGCAAGAAATCTAGAAAAAGCCAAAATTAATTGGGGGATAAAGGCCTACAAATAGGAATAGATTTTAAATATTGCTCTATAAACGTAGAAAGTTACTAGAGTGACAGACAGGTTTTGAATTGGCATGTATTTTCTGAAGGATATGAAATCAGAAGTTTAAATGCCTATCATTATTTAGTGACTTTATTACTCAACGATTTGCCAGAAAACCCACAAATTTCATGAGGAATAAACCAAAAATATGATACAAAAATCTGGCACTTAAGAGCTATGATACCAAGTAAGCTATGATACCAAGTACTCTGCGTCATTAAGAACCAAGTGTAAAGACAAGGTCTGCAAATTCAAATGCAAGAAGCAAGACAAAATAGAATCATTTTGTAAAGAGCTGCTTAGACTACGTTATAATTTGGAAGAAAAACACACGTGTATTTTATATGGTCATCATTGACTGCAATGTGTCAAAACCAGACAAACTGTATTACCTCTTGTAATTCTGCTTGAGACACTTGACTGCCAACATTTCTATATATCTATTTTATCATATTGTGATGGTGTGGCAGGTGTGTACCCGTAGTTAACTACATCATGTGCAGCACACACCTAATGAGCATGGATGTACCTATAAATAATTTGCTTTCTTTCAGCTAAATAAGTAATTCAACTCAGCTTTTTTCAAATAAATAACTGGTGCCAAAATCATGGACTGAAACTAAATGTCAAAAAATGGATTATTGTGTCCTTCAGGAAGTGTTGTACCCCAGGGAACTACCACAGTGAAAATCCGCACCCAAGAGTTGACCCAGTTGTTTGGTATGTATGGGGATAGTGACCTAACTTTTGACCAACATGTGTCCATTGTTGTAAGAAAGTCTTGTATTGCACAACTTAGAAACAAAGGGACTGTGCGTAGATCTAGGGATGTCATTGTCCCCCTTAAGTCAGTCATCATTAGACAGTTCATGAATATAATACCCTCTTTGGCATGCATCTGTCGAGACACACACAACAGCTGGAACACCCAGAGATACATACCTTACTGAATGGATACAAGAGCTAAACAGCATGTCCTACATGAACCAACTCAAAGCCTCATCCACTTTAGTTTGTATCCTACAGACGGCTAAAGTGACCTGTGTCTGGTATACAAGGCATTGACTCACCCAGTACTGATGGATTTACTGCATGTCAGCAAGTCAGATGACATCAGAAATACTCTGTCTGGGAATCTAAACTCCTTCTCCAACATCAACAGAACAGTTTGGAGGGACAGGTATATCTTATAGAATATACCTCTGCTCTGGAACAGACTCCCCAGCCATATAAAACAAAGTCCATCCCTGTCCATACTCAACCACAACTTGACTTGTATCTATGGATGGGAAGCAGAAGATTTACCCTAGGACTGGCCCCTGTACTGCTAATGGACAGATGCAGTTCCTAAATGCTTTATTCCATGCATAGGCCCCCTCAAATTATCTGTGGTATGATCCCAGTTATTCCCATTTGGGGTATTATATAATTATTGACCATGGAATGTGTAAGGCCAGTCTCTAAACAAGAAAGGTTGTTTCACGCACAAAAAGGGAAATTGACTAGGTTTAAAATGGCCCGCAAGGGCAGCTTGACTGTTACTTACCTATGAACCTGTGTGAAGTGCACACCTAATGAACACAGATGTAGAAGTACCTATAAATATGTTGCTTTCTTTCAGAACACCAGTATCTTCATCCCATCCATTAGTTTCACACTATGGTTTTCAGATACTTTGGGCCAGAGATATAGTACATAGACAACCTCATCTTTCTTGACAGCCACAACTTTATGGCAGTTGAAATCCGTTCAGATTCCAGACATGAGTAGCCATTGACTCACTGCATGTAGGTTGACATCCATTACAATAACTATTAGCTGTACTGCAGTGCGAGAGACATACATCTATGTATGTTGTACTTCTGATGCCAGATCTAAGTCACTAGCATAACACAACAAGCACACTCTGTATCTTTACAGTGTTGCTGACATATTTTTAACCTGTCAGTCGAACAGTGACATGAACAATGACCTTTGTGACTTGAATTGCCACCTGTGCAGCTTGTGTTATGGCTTTCCCTGTATGGCAGCTGCGGAAATGCAGGACTAAGATGAGGTCGGCCATTATCCAACATTGCAAAGTGTCATCCTCCCATGTACTTGTCACATTGCGCCAGTAACTACACAGGTGCAGCAGTTGTACTACATTCATCTAGTAATCACATCACCAATCAAAGCACTGTTACACCACCATCACTGTTTGTCCAAGGATGGCTCAAGTTGCAATGCATGGAATAATTAGTGCAGCACAGCAGATAACCATTGCTAAATTGCAAAGTTTGGCATTATCTAGCCATGTAGGAATATATGGTATGCAGTGTTAGTCAGTCACATTATTTATCCTTCCAGTTATGTTACATAACCTCATGATATGTGCCTATTTAAATATGCGTCATTCTCTTCAAATATATTGCTGATAATTACTCTGTCATATTTTGCCACTGTTTGCATGCTATTGCAAATGCATACTTGTCATAAATCGGGCTGTGTATATTTGTAAACTATGCAAACAAACAAGGCATCCCAAGTATATGTGTTATTGTAGCAGTGTTCACAGTATAAAGGTGGAATGCTACAGTTACAATACAGAAAGCAAAGGTAAAAGGAAAAGAAAACAAGTTGACATATAGAAATGGTGTTATAGGGTGCATAAACAGAAGGTAATCCTAAGCATGAAATAATTTAACATCAGCACAGCTGTTGCAAAAATGTGACATTGCAAATAGTAGATGGAATTATAGCTGCTTGAGTACTACTTTGATTGCCCCACACAAGAAAGGGGTTGCATACATGTGCATAATCTAATAGTGCATTTATTATTGAAAAAAAAAAAAAAACATAAACATTCCCCCAGAGTTTCTCATACATAGTATTGTCAGCATACATTACAACTGGGAATTTGTTACTGAATTCTTAATAAGAGCTTTAATGACCCAGATGTGCATAGCTTACTTCAAATAACATGCTACATATTATAGGATGTGGAAATAGAAATTTCCATATATGTGAACAGTATATGAATTTAGAAAGCAGTAGCACAAAGCTAAGTACCTGTTAATGAATAAAGTCACTGCTGGCAAGTGCCCCAGAACGTGGTAGTGATTTGTATATTCCTACTGAGATCCACACAGAGCAACCTGCATATCACGTGATACTTGGCAGTATGCTTGTGGCAGTATGTGTGTCACACAGTCCATACACCCCCAACCTAATAAATGATTGTTGTACCCACAAATGCAGGCACCATATCGGACCTGACAGTTTGCTGGCCTTTTGGAGCAAAGAAAGATGACACCTTATTACAGCCCCAGTGAATAGTTTGATGAGTGAGTGCAAATACTGGAAGAGCTGAGATATGCTGAGTGGATGGGAACCACCAATTGTGGTCAGATCACCCATTTTGGGGGCAGAGATGGTTTGGCGTTCTGCAGGGTGCCACCTGATGTAGATTGAGTAGTACTGCAAGCAGCAGGAGAGGACCAAGAACTGTGGTTTGACTTGCTAAGTAGCTTGTAGCACTGTAGCCAAATTTGGTGTGTGTGTGTGTGTGTGTGTGTGTGTGTGTGTGTGTGTGTGTGAAGCATACACACACACACACACACACACACACACACACACACACACACACAGATTAGTAGACCAGCTTTGCAGGCCTCACTTTGTTGGTAAGCCTGCAGACTACCTTCAGGAAGGAATGGAGTTAGGGGCTTACAGAAACCTCTTAACTGTGCTAAATAATGACTGCATTCCCCTTCTTTTTTCTTCTGATACGCTTTGATACCAGGAGAAGGGAGAACAATTGGGTGGATGGGTGTCATAGGTTCAAAGATTAGTACTAGGCTAACTGCCCTTTTGGGCCATTTTAAGCCTAGCCAATTAGCCCACATGAGAGTCAAACCCTGCGTCTTGTGTCTGTAAGGTAAACATCTTAACTATTATGCCAACCAGTCTCAAATGAATGGTGATAAAAATAGTTAAGAAATAGTTACTTAAACAATGCGAACATAATGTAGGTTGGCACATACATGCTTTTCGTATTGTATAATACATATATGCAACATTCCATTTTGATGGTCATGATAGGTATGGTGAGTAGTTGAGAGGTTAAAGAAAGCCATTATGAAACAGATGTGCTTTAATGTGACTTTAAGAAAGATGACCTTACCAGTAAAGGATCCTGTCCAGCACCCACAAACAAACTGTGACCTTAGCAGTGCCCATTGCTACAGTGTGAAGTTCCCATATGAATACATTGATATGCCCATCCTACCATTTTATAAAACAGTCTTTTCTTTAAACTACATCTTCTAAAATTGTAAAAATAGTGCAACACATTGGACCATCCGAACCAAAACCAGTTTAATAACTACTAAAAATATATTGACTTTATATACTTTATAAACAACCATAAAACATGTGCAGTTGAACCTGGTATGTTTTATGGTTGTTTTAGGTTCATAGGTAGGTACTAGGCTATCGGCCCTTGGGCCTATACAAGCCTAGCCAAAAAGGTACCCTGGCTTTCGCCACCCAAGAAGATTATTTTCCTGTGTACCCCTGTCGAGCAGAGCCACAGAGGTGCTCCCCGGGGTGAATTTCCTATTTCCCATCCAATCATCAAGATTTTTCTTGAAGAGTGCTAATGAGGAGCTTTGTTTGATATAGATAAGTAGTTTGTTCCAGAGTATGGGAAGTCTCTAGGACAGGAGTCTGTCCTTCCAGCATGTTCTGTTTATTGTGGTGATAAGGTTTAGGTCCCTAGAGCATGTAGCTTGGAGGGATTGGGATTTCTTTAAGTGGAGCATGTCCAACAGCTCTGGGATTGACATAGCTTTGTATGTTAGGCAGAGATTGCCTCTGAGTAGGTGATATGCGACGGAGTAAAGCTGGAGTTTTTTGAGACGGTCTGCGTAGGTCATCTGTTTGAGGCCAGTAATCCTCTCTGTGAGGTAATTCTGTGGCCTTTCCTGTTGTTGTAGATGTCTTGTGAGGTACTTACCAAAAGGGGCGTTGTACTCTATAATAGGTCTAATGAGTGATGAGTAGAGGGGAACAGTGACCTCTTTTTTTCTGGATGAGAAACCCTTTGTGATGAGGTGAGTCACGTAGAAGGATTTCCTGACCACTGTGGCGATGTGATTGTCAGAGGAGAGACTACTGTCCACCTGTGTCCCAAGGTCTCATCACATTTTCGGCATTAGGTAGACTACCAGCTATGTGGTAGCTCATGGGTACAGAGTTTTTACCAAAGGGGATGATAATATTTTTGGTTTACATGTGTGCATGAACAGCAAGTCTGTTAGTAGTTTATATCTTCTAAAATTGGTAGTTCAATCAGTCAAGGTCAGTCTTTTCACTGTGCAGTTGCCAACACCTAATGTGTAAGCATTGTTCAGTTTTACTATTCGGTTGGTGTGGATAGCAGTGTCAGAAGCTAAATCCACTAGTGTTCCATTCCGGAAGGAAGTAATACCATCCTTTAAAAAGCCTGCTTTAAAGAAAATGGTTCATTGTATCTTTCTGTGGCCTGAGATACTCTACCCCCACCACCACCATTACATACAGCACACACACACACACATGTGGTCCTTAGATGCTAATTATACATGACTCGGTGTGCTCACTGTACTGAATTTGTCAGTTAAATACCCTTTTGCATTCATTTGCTAGTTGGGTAAGCTCATCAGAGAGAAAGCACTTCATTTCAGTAGTGACCCAGGAGCAGTATTTGCTTAAGTGATTTATTCAGAGTTACATGGTTTGCAAGTGAAGACTAAGGGAACTAAACCATGGACTAATAAATGAAGTTCATTAGTACCTCATACATGGCCTTAGTCCACTGTATCTGACTCAACTTGGGTAACCATTTCACAAAGGCTCAGAATTGAACAGTTTCCTAGTCTTTAGGCCTAAGTATTTATTTATTGAGACTCTTCTTTATGAACTGCCACCATCATTTTAGAATTTCATCCAAAAATGTATTTTATATGCCACATGTGAAGTGAGTGTTCAAGTTGAAATGGAACATATTAGTCAAGTTATGAACTTTAGTTTAGTAAGAATTTATTCCTGACTTTGACAGTTTTAAACATTTTAGGACCCAGGTTTTTGCCCTACCATCTGTGGAACACTACCTTATGAACATTGGTGTTTTTTCACATTTTTGTTGTGAAAGGTACAGTTTTAGCATTTTTACATTTCTCACGTAGTAAGGTCATAAGGAAAGTTGGTAAATCTTGAGCAGCCATATTAAAAACTTACCAGAAATACAGACCTGGTATTACATTTGGCACAGACAGCATCATAACTTTGGAAATCTTAATTGTGTTGGCTTCAGTTTTACTAGTATAGTTCATCTTCACAGTGACAAAGTAAGGATAATTCCCTTTCCTCCTGAGCTGCATTGACATCAAGAATTTTTTTGTGTTTGTTTTTTTTTTGTTTTTATAATCAGTAGGGGCTGCAGAGAATGTAGCTCAATATAGCCCTCCCTCAAAAAAATGTATTCTACATTATAAATGTCTTTTACTCAGAGCACCGTTATCTGCATTTTATAGAACTAACCATACTTTTAATGTGCCAGTTCTTTAAAAACACATCACAACAGTAATTGTCATTTTTCACATTTCTCAGAGTTAGTCTCAACATATTTTCCCATTGAGAACAGACTTTTCAAATGTCTTTTGCAGAATCAGTTTTGGAGCATGAAATAAAACTTTCTATTACTTTTGTCCATTACAAAATACTGTTAATACATGTTGAAATAAGTGGTTTTGAAAATCCTATTCTACGGTGCACTCATTTTTCTTTCAGATGTTTACTATGCATTTGCAGGATCATAAATCAAGAGCTATTTTACTGCATTTTTGTTTACTGGATTAGTATCACTGAACTGACGACTTGTACTAGAGAAATTTACCATTGTTATTGCCCAAATTAATTTTTAACATTATTTTTAATAAAAATTTGCCAGTGACACCATGGCCGAGTGAAATGAAAACCAAGGCAAAGGATACTTCATTATTTCATTGTTTGTCTTTTTGACTTTTCCAGTTAGGGGTCGCCACAGCGGAACTCCAGTCCGCTAATGATTGGCAGTTGATTTTTATGGTGCTGAGTTGCCAGCCCGACACCTAACCTTCAGCGAAGGCACGCCCATTCACACATGTCTTTCGAAGGCCACTCGACCGCTGGGAGGACATGCAGACTCCACACAGACTCCAGCCGAGAATCGAACAGGAGAACCTCTTGCTGTGAGGCAACTGTTTTGAAAAAAATTGCCACATCTTTTCTTGTTTTGCCATTTTTTCTCACTGGTTCAGATGTACTCGAGCGAATCAGTTGTAACAAATACTTGTCAAATTGGGAACTTTTTTCTCCTTCACTAATCCTGTTTAGTTGTTGTTGCGTCTTTCGGCTTTTCCCGGTTAGGGGTCGCCAAAGCGGAACTCCGATCCGCTAATGATTGGCAGTTGATTTTTACGTACTGAGTTGCCAGCCCTGACACACAACCTTCAATGAAGGTACGCCCATTCACGCATGGCTCCATGCAGAAGACGCTCTAGGTGAGAATCGAACCATTTAGTAATTACTGGAAAAGGCATTTGAGGAATTCTGACTCTGAATGTTTCTTGCAGTAATGGGGGGAAAAGTTAACAGGCCAACGTGCTCTGTTGTTTTAAATGTTTGCTTTCTGAGGCATTTATTTTATTTGTGAACAGATGGTTATGTTGTTAATTTCTGTCATATAAGTGAAAGCACTGAAAATATATATGTATTGTGTGGTGCCTGAATTTTGTTTTTAATATTGCAAGTCAGAGTAGTTGTCTTCTGTGCCCAGCAAACATCAGAAGTAGTTTAAATACGTTAATGCTGCAACGTATGCTACTGTGTTTTTTCCCCCCAACTGCAGAAGTTGTTAGCACTGATGTTGATGCAACATTTATTCTGGTGGAGCTCAATCTTTCAAAAGAAAAGTCAGTTACATTTGTGTGTAAGCTGGAAATCTCAGGTCAGTAAACCTGGAGCAGTTATAGACATTGTTTGCACCGTGTTTTTAAGCCATCTTACTGATTACTTGCTGTCAGATTCATCAGTGGGGGTTCACTGGTGGTTTTACAGTAGGATGTTTTAATGTGTAGCCCTGTTCAGGTTTCTTTAGTTTCAGATGTCCACACTAGCCTTTGTGCACACTGTTCACTCAGCACAACTGCTGTTTTTTTTTTTTACCGAGTTTCCTTTTCCCTTGCTGAGCAGTAAACAACTAGGTTGTGTTCAGTTGTCTTTGTGTTCCTGTAACAATTTTGTGCTGTGACTAGAACATCAGTTTATAAACTGTAAGATCCACTCTACCTGTCCTAGTCTAGCTAGTCAGTGCTGTCATAATCTCAATAATTTATTCTGGGTGCCTCTATAAGGAAGTAAGCTGCCCATACCGAGATTTACAGATCTGGTCACAAGATTGTCATAGCCAATTCCTTCATACTGAAATGGATTTTAGATGGCAGTTTTGCTTGAAACTATTTTTTTTTTACTACAGTTAAAGTAATATCTGAAGTATTTGTTTTGCAAGAGCTTATTTCATCCCCCTGAGAATGCAGAGACACCTGCAGAACAGTGTTGCCATGGCCTCATACTGTAGCAAGGAGGAAGCAAGTAGGGAGTCAAATTACGAGCAGCATTTAAGGCTGGGTGACTGACAGCAGTATACAGAGTGACAGTCGACCTTTACATGGCAACTTCTAAAAAATAATATACCACAGACTTCTGTGCCCTGGAGGTAGGTTTCTATATATGAGCATGAAGCTACCTGAAGAGTTGCTACTGGATAGTTTGTGATGAGTTCTTGCTACTGTGGAGAGGTTTCCCGCTACTTACTGTCATGACACGCTAAAGATATTTGTTATAAAGGTATGTCAGACAGAGCACTGCAGAAGTTGCAGGTGCAAGCAGTTGATTTTAGATTTTGTTTTTTGAATAATGCTATCTGTATATCTCTCCAATGTGAACATCTTATTTGTTGTCTACATTTAATAATGCATTAAAATACTCCTGTTTAAATTTGTAATTTAGCTCAAGTTTCAGTCCTGTAGCCGATGCACATAGTACTTTACCAAAAAAACTGTGAAGACACTTTGTAGACCTGTATTTATCAAGGCATTCTGAGAATGGTACATATTTCACCTAAAATTGTTTGTGTCGTGATTCATAATTAGACTGTGACACACACAGGTCTTCAGTAGTACTCAGGCTTAGCAAGTCAGACTGCTCTGTCTACAAATGTTCCATCCTTATTTAGGTTATCATTTGTAACGGGTCTGTATCAGAACATCGATGTTTTAAAAGTGAAGCTGCAGAACACCAAATTCTTTCTTAAGGAAAGAATTTGGTTGGCCGGTTCTGTGGCTTCGCTGTTTTCAGCGCTGTGGTGGAAAGTTATGGGTTGGGTTCAGGTAAATGTGCAATTGTGTGGTCGTTAGGGTTAGGTGAGTTAGGGTTAGGGTGCTGGTTAGGTGAGTTAGGGTTAGGGTGCGGGTTAGGTGAATTAGGGTTAGGATTAGGGTGGCGGTTAGGTGAGTCTGCGATAGTGACGGACGTTAGGGTTAGGGTTTGGGTTAAGGTAAGTGGATAGATAGTAGTGTAGGTACAGTTTAGTGTAGGGTTAGTTGTAGGATTATGTGTGTGTGTGTGTATGGATTGATGTTTTTTAGGTGTGCTTGTGTTCTGTGTGTGTGTTTCGTAATAGCAAATTTATTTCCCAAGGAAAAAAAATCGCTATTCTGAATGTTCGATATTATGTGGTTTAGATATTTTAGGTTCGATGAAATAGCGTTTGCTATTTTCATCTTTCGATAGCGTGATGTAAAAGCTTTGTAACTACCTGCATTCAGAATTATTTGTTCTCCCTCTAGAAATGTGATACATTTGGGGGAGGCTGATCTTTTTTCCTGTGTGGAAGTAACGAACAAAATGTTGTTTACACAAATGCTGCAGGTTATAGCTTATACACAATATTTAATGCTGCCATTCCAATGATTCACAGTATTGACTTTTCCGAAACTAGGTTTCTGAATACACATAGCCCTGTGCAAAGATATTGTAAGTAATGTTATGTTGATAATGTTTTGTTAATTTACCATATTTTGCTATGAAGGACAAAGACTGTTTCTCTTTTTGTGTACACAGTTGATTTGGAAGTTGTTACCTGTGCTCTGTACTTCATGAGGCCTGCCTTTGCTGAGTCACCAGTAGTACATTTAAATTTCAGCTGTGGTATTCTTTTATTATAATGTCCTGGCCTAGCTGGATCAGCAGGTGCGGTTTGGGACATATTTTTTTTTTTTAGATCTTTCTTTTTGGGGGTTGGATTTTAGTAATGTAAACATTTAAAGGGTATATCACCAACTGAAGAACAGAATGTCAGTGAAAAAAATACAAAAAAAATAAAAAATTTGATTCCGTTTTTTTTACTTTGCTGTAGGGCATCCTTCATTAGGTGTTCACCTGGAACTTGAAGCTGGAGAGATGGTTGAACTACTTGTTTGCTGCACTGTTAGTACACCTGCAATATGTTTCATGCATAGGATATTGTTAGCAGTGTACACATACAATGCAGTATTAACATACCTGCAGTCAATAATGTACCGTATAAGGCTGTGCCCCTTTGCCACAGTATACGCATGTGGTGCAGTATCAGTTTGCTTACATTGCATGAATGTGTAGGTTAAGGCTTTGTGCCACTCACTGTAGTACATATATGTGGTGCAGTGTTAGCATACCAAGGGTATATATTATAAGCACGAAAAGGCTAAACTGCGAACGCTCACATGAGCGAAAATGCCGGGAATAGAAAGTGTGATTGTGGGGTCGTGTTACAGTGAGGCGTGGGATATATTTGCCCTTTCCTCACTGTAGTGCAACCTCAGAGTTAGAATATCTAGTTAGTGGGGGGCGAATAGCAAGTTCGATCACCGGCATTTTCGTTCATGTGAGCGTTCGCTGTTTAGTCTTTTCGTACTTATAATATAGACCAGCGTACCAACACTACATAAAATTGCATCGGTTAAGGGTGTGTTCCTTTCACTGTATCAAGCACTGTTAACATGCATTCATTGCACAAATGTGCTGGATAAGGGTGTGTACCATTTACTGCAGTACATATATGTGATGAAGTATTAGCATTCTTGCAATGCACAAACATACTGGATAAGGATATGTAAAGTGTGCATATGTCTACTTCAGTATTAATATACTTACAGTGCATTAGTGTACAGGATAAAGTTGTGCGCCATTCACTGATGTATGTTATATATGATCACAAAGTTTGTGCAGTAGCATGGCAAAATAAAGCTATGTGCCATTTACTGCAGTACACATATGATGTACTGAACATCTCTACCAACAGGCAGCCTTGTATGAAGTCTTGGATCTTGCATTGTATGCTGTTACACAGAAGACTGAGGTCCTGATGCATTGATAAAGTTCATTTTTTAGTCATTTTGTGAGTCTATAAACAATTTGCTTGACCAAACAAGAGCACTTGAGTCACCCGCAAAAAGAGACACTTGTATTAATGGATCCATACACAAGCAAAAAAAATTACATGGGTCTATATCAGAAGCTTGAACTTTCAAAAGTTCAAATCTAATATGGTTGACACCATATGAGCGAACCTTTGAAAGCTCAAGTTTCAACTGAGATCACCGTAGGGAATATTTCCCTTTACTTCACTGTAGTGCGATCTCAGAGCTGGTATATTTAAGTAGTGAGGGGTGTCGGGGCTGCAGGGGGGCTTCCCCCCCCTTGCTCAGAGTGTTCAGGTAGGTTTTTTTTGTTTTTGTTTATTTTTATTATAAGCTCATAGGTAAGTACTAGGCTGTCTTCCCGAGAGCATGTATAAGCCTAGCCAGAATGTGTTGGCTTTCGCCCACTTAGATTAGTTCCCTGTGCCTCTGTCCAGCAGAGCCATTAGTTCCATGTGCCTCTGTCCAGCAGAGCCACTGCAGTGATCCCTGGAGTAAATTTTCTGTTTCCCATCCACTCATCAAGGTTTCTCTTGAAGAGTGTTAGTGAGGGGCTCTGCCTAATGTAGATTGGAATCCTGTTCCAAAGCATGGGGGAGTCTCTGGGACAGAAATCTATCCCTCCAGCATGTCCTATTTATCGTTGTGGTGAGGTTTAGATCCCTAGAGCGTGTGTCTCTAGGGGATTTGTTTTTTTTTTTTTTTTTTTTTAGGTTGAGCTTGTCCATCAATTCTGGATTGGACATGGCCTTGTATGTCAGGCAGAGATCACCTCTGAGTAAGCAGTATGCAACCGAGTACAGTTGGAGTTTCTTCAGTCGGGCTGCATAGGACAACTGTTTGAGGCCAGCAATCCTGCTGGTGAGGTACTTCTGTGGTCTTTCCAGCTGTTGCAGGTGTCTTGTAAGGTACATCCCAAATGGGACGTTGTACTCTATGATGGGCCTAATGAGTGATGAGTAGAGGGGCACAATAACCTCTTTTGTCCCAGATACAAACCGTTTCGAGATTAGGTGGGCCACATAGAAGGATTTTCTAACCACCTTGGCAATATGATTATCAATGGAGAGATTACTATCTACTTGGGTCCCCAGATCCCTTATTACATTTTCTGTATTTAGAGGACTACCACGTATGTGGTAGTTCACGGGTACGTTGTTTTTTCCAAAGGGGATGACTATGCACTTTTTGGCATTTAGCTTGAGGCCATGATTTTGACACCAGGTATCCATCTTAGTGAGACCCTTCTGAAGGATGTCTGTATCAGCCGGAGTGTCAATTATGGCCCCCCAGTTTGCAGTTGCCTGTGAACTGGTCAGCAATAATCCTCCTGTGCTTGCCTGTACCTCTGAGAAGTATATACTGATCAGGAGGGGTCCCAGGACTGAGCCCTGGGGGAACTCCACTTGTAACCAGTTTAGAGTCGGACCTAGAGCCTGCAACTTTCACCATGTGGGTTCTATCCATGAGCCATTTGGCAACCCATCTTGTGACGTAGGGGTTTATGTTTAGACTGGTGAGCTTGTCTATAATACCAGAATGGGGAATGGTGTCAAAAGCCTTTGCGAGGTCTAGGTAGGCTGTGTGAACCTCCTTTCCCTCATCTAAAGCTTTGATAACTGTCTCAAAGAAGTCCAGTAGGTTTAGGAGGCATGATCTGTCCTTAACAAAGCCAAACTGGGTAGGGTCCAATGTTTGGAGGTTCCGAATGTCTCTGTTAATGAGTTCCATGATGATGCGCTCCATAGCCTTGCAGACCAGGCTAGTCAGGCTTATAGGGCAATAGTTCCCAGGGTCCAGTATGGCTCCACCTTTGTGGAGCGGGATAACTGTAGCTGTGCACCACTCTGTGGGTATGTAGCCTGTAGAGAGGCTGAGTTTGAACAGTGTGTTTAGGTGAGAGGTTAGTTCATTTTGGAGCTCATGTAAAACACAGCCTGGGAAACCGTCTGGTCCCATTGAAGCTGCATTTTTGGCTTTGGATAGGGCTGTTTTAACCTGTGTGTCAGTGATTGCCTGGGCTCTACATTCTTCTGGTATGGTTATGGGCCCTTTAGGGGGTGAGAGGGGGGTGAAGTTTGCACTAAACCTGTCTGCCAGAATGTTGGCAGTATCAGTCAGTTAAGTGTATTTTGTGTCATTCTGCACTAACTCAGAGCAGATCTGAAAGTTTCCACTTGGGTTCTTGACATAGCCAAAGAACGCTTTGTGGTTATCTTTGGAGTCCTTGCAGTTTTTCTTTTGAAGCTAGCCTTAGATGATTTTATGAGGGATTGTAATTTCTTGCTGATACTGATCAGGGATGTCTTTCCTTCTTGGGATTTTACTCTTTTTCTGTACTAGTTTCCTCCTTCTTTTGTATAGCTTGTTTATGGCAGGGGTCCACCAGACTGGTTTCCTTTTCTTTAGGAGAGAGTCTTGGTTTTGCTTGGGATAGCACAATCTATGCATTCTTGCAGGTGCTCATAGAGTGCCTTTGTAAGGGATTCAGCAGCTTGGACAGCATTGTCCTTTAGCATGGGGACTGTGAACCTTTCCACCTCAGTCTTAATTAACATGAAGTTTGCTTTTGAAAAGTTTTTCACAAAGGTTTCCTTGATTGGGGATGGAACGGAATGTGGATATCCAGAGGGATTAGCCTATGCTCTGATCTAACCAGCGAGGGGTTGACCTCCGGTGTAGAACACCGGTCGCTCATGTTGGTGATGACCAAGTCCAATATGTTGTCACCTCTGGTGGGGGTATTGACCAGTTGATCCAGGGCGTTCGAGTATATAAATTCTAGGAAGCGTTGGGCAAGGGAGTTAGTACTTGAGTAGTTCTCCCAGTTAATGTTTGGGTAATTGAAATCACCCAATATTAGGGCGTTTGGTAGGTCCTTCATATTTTCCAGAGTCTCCAGAAACACGGAATGGGGGTCCTGGGTCATGGTGGGTGATCTGTAGCAATTTGAATTGCAGTTTTGCCCGTTGTTAGTTGCACATGGATGATCTCTGAGGCATTGTACTGTGCCACTAACCTGGAGGTGTGGGTATCCTTGATGAATATGGATACACCCTCACCTTTTGTGTTTCGGTCCGGGTTCTGTGGCTGAAAAGTATGGTATGAGTTATAGCGTGGTAGTGCTGGGGTCCTTTCTGGAGCTTTAAACCAGGTTTGTGTTACTGCACAGATATTGATGTTCTCCATACTGAGGAGTGCCTCAAGTGCATGCATTTTGAGGTTTAGACTTCTGGCGTTGAGTAGCATTACCCTCAGTTTTTGGTTACTTGTGCTATTTACGGTGGTGGGTTTGTCTTTTGAGCCTTGCTTAAAAAAGGCACTATGGGTGCGGCAAAAGCCTTGGCCAGTATTCGAAAGCCTAAGGGTGACAGGTGCAAGCCTTCTCTTATGAAGCAACGTGGCTTGTCGAGCATGTCCTCCCAGGTGGACAGATACTGGATCCCCTTTGAATGACACCAGAAACTTAGCCAGTTGTTGAAATTGATCATTTTTTCTTTAAACTGTGGCATCATTCTTGGTGAGAGCAGGATGCTACTTAAGTTCAGGGTCATACCAGCCTGGGCTATGTGATCAGAGAGCTCTTCCATGTCTCTTGTCATGTAGTCCAGTGAGGTACATCTCAGGTCATTCACACCAACATGGACAATGACAGAGTCGTATTTGTACTTGTTCTGGAGCGACCTGAGTGCTTGTGTTATGTGGTGGATCCTCACGCCCGAGCTAACTGTAAACTTCTCCTTGTCCAGCCTAGTTAGTGGGACATCAGTGTGCCTGAGTATAGAGTCACGTATTACTAGTGTGTTGGGTATGTTATTTTGCCTTGAGGGCTATGATTGCGTGGCACACTGATTACGTGAAGTATATGTTTCATGGTTTGTGATGGTGTGTGGAGGTTGCTTGGGTGTCTGCTTTGGAGGTCTCTATTGCTTTTGCAGATTTTTATTTATAGCCTCCGAGTATGTTTTCGTGTATTTATGTATGTTATTTGCAGGTGTTGGTTTAGTAGGTCTATGTGAGACTGGTGGTGTGTTGCAAGTATTTTCCTTCTCCACTTGACTGTCAGTTCCAGTCTTATATGGTCGATGTTTTTAAACTTAGCTCATATGAGTGTCGAAGTTTTAAAACTTCAAGCATATAATATAGACCCAGATTGCATACACCTTGTACTTGTTAAATGATATTTGCCCTTTAAAGTCCTTATCCAAGATTTGGCAGTAATGATATGCAGCATATCAAGTGGCTCCTAATGTTCTGGAAGATTGTTTTACATAGATCTAATAAAAAAGAAGTGTCATTATTTAGTGAAATGCTTCAGAAGTTTGTATTTTAAACAAATGATTCAAGTATGTGTTTGCTTCTCCTCTCCAATCTCTGACTTTCTCTGCTGTGTGTTATGTTAACTGATTAACAGCACAGGGACATAGGCTGCTGTCTCTGGAACAGTATGTTTATATCATCTGTTTGCATTTTATTTAGCCTTGCATGGAAAGTAAAATTGATTGTCATTGCTGGACACATCAGCTTAATTTCTGTTGTCATTCAGATGTATACTTTATTTTTTTTAATTGTAAACCTGACAGATCTGGTTTATGAGGACAAGGCACAGTAACAAAAATAGACAGTACATCCTTTTCTAAACAAATATTATCAGGAGAATGAAAATTTCAGTAAAAACTGAGTTATTAGCTTAAACATTTCATACATTTTGATAGAGCTCTTAATACGGTCACTACAGTGGTGCAGCAGTTAGTGTTATTGCCTCACAGCAAGAGGTTCTCCGGTTCGCTTCTATGCTGGGATACCTTCTGTGCAGAGTTTGCATGTCCTCCCTGCAGTTCTGTGGGTTTCCTCCGGGTGCTCTAGTTTCCTCCCTCATTCCAAAAACATGCAATATCTGGCTTGAACACCCAAAGTTTACCCGTGGGTGCGAGTGTATGTGTCAGTGAATGGTACGGTTAAATTACCATGGCAGGTTAGCCACCCGGCAGTGTAAACCTTGGCTTGAGATGATTGTCACTGCTGAAGTGACACCCTGACCCCATGTGCAAAAATGGGAAAAGGGTTGTAGATGAATTGATTAAATTTCTTCACCTGCACTAGCTGTTCATGGAAGTCTTGCTTGATTTTAAGAGTTCCATCAATGTCACGTTAGGCTATCCCCTGACTGCTTTCTGATTAGCTTCTGTCCCAGCTGCCTGACTTTGAAACAGTGTGTGCTCTGCACCAGGCTATTAAACATGACATCGTTCAAGGCTTTGTGTGACAGCACAGTCACATTGTGAGACTATTAATAGTCACTGTGCCTTCCTTTTAGCCTAGTGCTTTTTACAGCAAAGAAGCACTGCTAATTACATATGACCTGTCAGGGTAAGATGATTCTCTTCATATTATCATTACTGCAGTAGCCTTAGCTGGATGGGTTATGTCTGGCCAAGGATATAACAGCCGGCCGACTTTCAAAGATTCAGGGCACTTTCCACATGCCCAAACTGTCTGGCAACTCTAGCTGAGCTGAATAAAAGACAAGCTTGGGCAACAATCCCTTCAGAGCTTTACTGCCACCAATGAGAATGCTGCTCTGTGGCTTTCAAGGATCGAAATTTGGCTTGTGCTGTTCCTTTGCTGGGCATTTGTGGGGGAAAAAACTTCCACTAAATATTTTATTTATTATTAATACTTTACTCTTTAGGAAAGTTATTTTAAAGGTAGGAGTTTCTGTTTTAAAAAAAATGTTCTAAGCTTGTTTCCTGCCTTTCCTGTAAGTCGTCTAGTCCAGATACAGATTTGCTGTATCCAGGACCGTTTGTAAGCTTCTGAGCCCCCAAGCCTTTCTGTGTTGGAGGGAAGCCTACTAGCTTAATTTTGTTTCTTAGAACTAGCCCGTTTTCTAGTTTCAGCACTCAAATATGTTTCTTTGAGCTCAGCACTGGTTCAGAACTCATTGTAAGCACTAAATAAGCTATAAATTACTACAGCACTCAACTTTCCTCACTTATCTAGAGGAAAACAGTTTTTAGTACTTAATAATTAAGCACCTATCCAGGCATGTCTAAGGGTCAGCTCCCGGTGTTTTCTTCTGTCTACCTGATGAATCTGGGCATCTTGGGGCAATGCAGCAGTTGCCTCGTGTACACAGACAAACCTCTCCTCCTACCACCCAAAACTACATCCTGTGAGAGATGCACTTATGTAACCAAACTGGAAGCAAAGCTCTCTTCACCCAAGACTGGACTAGACACTCAAGAGGAGAAGGTAAACACTTGCACCACACCACACTCATCACATAGTCCCTCAAAACTTACACCACCAAAACACACACATAGAAACCCAAAACACACACCTACATTCGCGGAGGCTATCAAAAAAAATCTACCCCAGCAACAGGGAAAGCAGAAACGCAACCAACCACCACCCCCCAACACAACCCAAATGACATATAGCCCACACACCCAGTGTGCCACTCAACCACAGCCCATGAGGCATAACAATATACCCAACACTCTAGTCATAGGTGACTCTATAGTCAGGCACACTGATGTTCCACTCACCAGGCTAAACAAGGAGAAAGTTACTGTCAGCTGCCTGTCAGGATCCGCCACATAATGCATGCACTCAGGTCACTCCACAACAAGTACAAATATGACTTTGTCATTGTCCATGTTGGTGCGTACCTCCCTGGACTACATGAAAAAGGACATGGAGGAGCTGTCCAATCTTGTAGCCCAGGCAGGTATGACCCTAGCCCTGAATAGAATCCTGCTTTCACCCAGAATGATACCACAGTACAAGGACAAAATGATTGACTTCAACAATTGGCTAAGCTTCTGGTGTCATTGTAAGGGGATCTAGTGTCTGTCTGCCTGGGATGACATGATCGACAAACCACGATGCTTTGCCAGAGATGGCCTGCACCTGTCGCCCTTGGGATTCCAGATACTGGCTAAGGCTCTTGCCACCCCTATAGTGCCTTTTTACACAAGATTCAAATGATAAATTCACCACCGTAACAGGTACAATCAAGCAAAATCTGAGGGTAATGCTACTTAATGCTAGAAGTCTAAACCTCAAAATGCACTCACTCGAGGCACTCCTTAAAATGGAGAAAATCGACATCTGTGCAGAGACCTGGTTCAAGGCTGCAGAGAGCACCCCTGCATTACCAGGCTATAATTCATACTACACCTTTTGGGCCACCTAACCTGGACGAAAGCACTAAAGGTGGAGGCGTGTCCATATTCATTAAGGATATCCACACCTCCAGGCTAGTTGCTCAGCATGATGCATCCGAGATTGTCCAAGTGCAGCTAACTCTGGGCAAGGCCACAATCCAAATTGTAGCTTGCTACAGATCCCCCACCATGCCCCAGGATTCCCACTCCTGACTTCTTGATACACTGGAAAATATTAGGGTACAACCTAACACCCTAATAATGGGCGATTTCAACTACCCCACCATTAACTGGGAAAACTACTCCTGCACCAACTCTTGTGCTCAACGTTTTCTGGAAATCATAAATTCCAGCGCCTTGGATCAACTTATCCACACCCGCACCAGGGGCAGCAATATCCTAGACCTGGTCATTACCAACATGGGTAACCGGTGTTCCACACCAGAGGTCAATTCCTCGTTGGTCAGATCCGACCACAAGCAAATCACCCTAGACATCCACATCCCACCCCCACCCCCTATTTGGGAAACCACTGTAAAAAATTTCACCAAAGCCAACTTCACGCTTCTTAAGACAGAAGTGGCAAACTTCACGACACCCATGCTGACGGACAATAGAGGTACTACGACTGAATCCTATACAGTTGCACTTTATCAGCACTTACACAAGTGCATGGATCATGCAATCCCTAACAGAACCAAGATGCTATCCTCCAAAAAAAGGAAGCCAATCTGGTGGTCCCCTGCCATAAACAAACTGTACAACAGAAGAAAGAAACTGTTGCAAAAAAGAGTAAAATCCCATGATTGGAGAAACTCCGTGGTCAGCCTCAGTAAGAAGCTGAGATCCCTCATAAAATCCTCCAAAGCTAGTTACGAAAACAAAATCGCCACTGATTCTAAAGACATCCACAAAGCATTCTATAGCTATGTCAAGAATCTCAATGGTAACACTCAGATCTGCTGTGAGTTACAGCACAATGGCACTAAATATACAGAACCAACTGATATTGCCAGCATCCTTCAGTGCTAACTTTACCCCTCTCTCATCCCGTAAAGGGCCCATCTCTATACCGGAAGAATGCAAAGTTCCTGTAATCACGGCTGCACAGGTAAAAACCACACACACTCCAAAGCCAAGAACACAGCATCCATGGGACCTGACAACATCCCAGACTGCATTCTACATGAACTACAGAATGAACTGGCACCCCACATAAGTACCATGTTCAGTCATAGCCTCACCTCAGGCTTTGTGCCCACTGAATGGCACACAGCAACGGTTATCCCACTCCGCAAAGGGGGAGCCACCACGGACCCCGGAAACTACTGCCTCATTAGCTGGACAAGCCTGGTCTGCAAGGCTGTGGAATGCATCATCATGGAACTTATAAACAATGACATTGGTAATCTCCAAGCTCTGGACCCTACCCAGTTCGGGTTTGTAAAAGGCAGATCATGTCTCCTAAACCTGATAGACTTCTTTGAAGCAGTCACCAAAGCTGTAGATGAGGGTAAGGTGGTTCACACAGCCTATCTAGATCTCGCCAAGGCTTTTGATACCATCACCCACTCTGGAATTATAGATAAACTCACTAAACTAGGTATAAATCCCTATGTCACAGATGGGTTGCCAACTGGCTCATTGACAAAACCCACACTGTGAAAGTAGCAGACTCTGAATCCAACTTCAGACCAGTGACAAGTGGAGTTCCTCTCAGGGTTCAGTCTTAGGTCCTCTCCTGTTTGGTATCTACTTCTCTGAAGTACAGGCTGGCACAGAAGGCCTTTGGCTAACAAAGTTCGCAGATGACTGCAAACTAGGAGCCATAATCAAAACTCCTAACAATGTGGACATCCTACAAAAGGTATAAGGCAAAAAAGGAGGACCAGCATACAAGGCACCTTGAAATGGTAAGAAATACTTTATTAAAAGTATTGGGTTCTTAGAACACAGACCAGTTTCGGCACATACAAAATTCAGAGCCTTCTTCAGTGTGTGAAATACATACAAAAAATAACCTATATATAAATAATTCATGAGACGTGTAATTAATTACATATGTTCATTGAGACCTGGCTTAAAGAGCCCACCAAGTTTAATGATCCATTTTTTCTCCATGGAATCCTATAAATCATGCCAACCTAATTTGTTTTGTCTAGATCTCAAGATTTTATCTATAATGGTGAAACTAAAGCTTGCATTATGATGTATAAGAGAATGTTTGTATAAGGCATTGGTTTTTCTCTTATGCCTAATATCACTGAGGTGCTCACATATTTTAAGTTTCAAGGGTCTCGATGTTTGACCAACATAAAATGCAGGGCAGGTGCATTTGGCCAAATAAATAACCCAATCTGAAGAACAATTGCCAAAGAATTTTATATTGAATACTTCAGGGGTATTCTGGCTGGTGAAACTGGTGGTTTTGAATAGTGTGGTGCAATAAATGCAGTGTCCACAAGGAAAACATCCAAGTAAAGGGTCACCTGATAATGTAGTTTGAGTGGTGTTTGTGGTTTTCACTTCAGAATGTTTGAAGTGATTGAAAAAAGCAGATAGATTTTTACCTTTCCGGAAAGAAAATGAACATCTGTCACCAAGAATATCATGAAGTCTGGGTTCACATGTTAATATGTTCCAATTGTGTTGCACAATATTAATCAATGTGTTGGTGTATTGGGTATTGACTTGGATTTATAAAGAAGCAAATCTGTCCTTTTCATTTTGTCCACAGTATGTTTCGTATGTAATAAGTGGCCCATTTTGTAACCACGATCATGAAATCTATGTAGTAGATCATCCCTGAATCGTGTATAAGTGTGCTGATCAGAACAAATGCGTTTGATACACATGAACTGTGATTTAGGAATGTTTTTGCAAATGTGGGGAGGATGAAAGCTGGTGGCATGGAGCAGTGAGTTATTTACGGGAATTTGCGATGAATCTCTTGTCAGCGTATGGTCAGATGCACGGCAAACCAAATCATCTAAGAAAATAATTTTATTTCTATCATAGCTGACAGAAAATTTGATTCCCCATTTATTTTCATTCAAATAAGTGGTAAATTCCAAAAGATATTCACTGTCAGCCCTCCATAACAACCAGCAATCATCCAAATATCTACGCCAAATGTCCATTTCTTCAATGTAAATGTTATGAGAATTGTCATAAATGACCTGTTCCTCAAAATACGCCATGAATAAGTCAGCATATATAGGGGCAAAATAGGCCCCCATGGCTGTCCCCTTAGTTTGCAAATAACATTAACCTTTGTAAAAGGACACATTTTAGTCAGTACGTGTTCTGTCAAACACAACAGCAGGGTGTTGAAACCTGGTTTGTATAGTTCAGTCTTGTTAAGCCAGTATTCCAGCACCTCTAAACCGGCCCAGTGTGGTATATTTGTATATAATGATTTTTACATCCAATGTACAAAGTAACCAATCAGGCTCAAGCTGTGTGTCAGAAATGATATGCAAAAATTCCGTCATGTCTCTAATCCTTGAACGGACACATTGCAACAAAGGTTTTAAATATTTTGTTAGAAACAGGGATAATGGTTCCATTAATGAATTTCTGCCTGAGACAATGGGTCTGCCTGGAGGATGCTGCAGATCCTTGTGTATTTTGGGTAGAAAATATATGTACTGTGGGCAAGGATTAGAGACGGTGAGTTGGGACTGTATATTTTTAGTGATGATCCTCTCTTCAACAGCTGAATTAAGGAATGAATCAATCTGTTGTTTGAATACTGATGTTGGGTCAATGGTCAGTTCAGAATAATATCGCACATTAGATAATTGATTCAGTGCTTCATGATCATATTGGGATAAATCTTGAACAACTATTGATCCACCTTTGTCAGCACCAATAATAACCAAATCATGTTTTTTGGCTAATTTGATAATATTCTCCATGCAATTTTTGGAAACATTATTGGGTAAAGGTGGGGCTGACCCGAATTGGAAGTGAAGGTTCTTTGATCATGGCTTGTTGAAACATAATGATTCATGGGTGGCATGAAGGAAGATCTGTGGTATTTGAATTCATCAGAGATCTTTGTTGATTCTTGATCCTGAAAAAATTATTTGAGGTTAAGAATCCTACAAAATGAAACAATATCTTGAACAAAGCTTTCTTCAGAAACAAAGAAACCTGGAATAAATGATAATCCTTCATTTAAAATTTCTATTTCAGAGGAGGAAAGGACATGTGATGAGATGTTGGTAATGTTTACATTGGTTACTTTGTCACAAACATCTCTAATAAAGTTTCCATGTTGTCCACATCTTTTATATATTTTCTGCCCCCCCCCCCTCCTATGTGTAAACACTGCGTGGTTGTAGAGTTTCTTCTTTTTAATGCTGGTGAGCCTGTTGCACCCCGTGAATCAGTGTCTGGACCCGAAGATGAATAATCATCAGCTGAGGTGTCTGTAGTGTGGGAGGTAACCTTTTTAAGAATGGATTTGGTCCGTTTCCTTTTTGGATTGGTCCTATTTTGAGCAGTAAATCGTACATGTTTACCTTTGTTTTCAAAATTAAAAGGGTCACCTTTGCTGTAGTCATCTAAATCTCTTTGGAACTTTTTCTTTTTCCTTTCTTTTAACTGAGATTCCAATGTGATTAGTTCCTTACTTAAATTTTTAATACTGTTGGTATATAGGGTCTGTCCCTCAAATTGCTTGGCCTTATCGCTAAAGGAGGTAATGCTGGAGATTTCTTGTTCAATGATTCTATTATGATAGTTGGCTAATATTTCAACAAATTTGAGGGAAATTTCTTGTTGGACTTCACTCCATTGTTTGAGTAAAATATCATCAGGAGTACTGACCAATGGTTGTGTTCATATTCTTAACCCACGTGGAGTAATTCCCTTGCGCAAATAGGCACGAAAAAGCTTGTAATGCCAAACGTTATTTCGCAGAGATCTCAAATGTTTAGTTAATTTTAAGAAAATGTTTTCACAACTGTCATTATTGCCTGAAATACCAGGCTCACCCAACCTTTCCCCAAGTGGGCCTATACCAAAAACAGAAAGATCATCTCTGTCAGAGGAAAGCCCAGTAAGCAAATGTTGCAGTTCCATGTTGCACCATACAAGTCCTAAATGTAAACAGATGTCAGAATTGAATGATAAAGTGATATGGAGCTCAGATGAAGGACCTTGGCCGGTTCAAAATTGGATCAATGAGCAATAGACCAATAAAGTAGTAAAAATGTCCAATGGATGTAGAAATCTTTTGCATTAAACAATTGGACACTAGTTAGGTTCTTTGCCGGTCCTATTTGAACCAATAAGCCCTAGGTCCAAAATCCTACAAAAGGGCCTCACTGAGACAGACGCCTGGTGTCAAAGCCATAACCTCAAGCTCAATGCCAAAATGTGCATTGTCATCCCTTTTACTAAAAACTCTGTACCCATGAGCTACCACATAGGCGGTAGTCTACTTAACACTGAAAGTGTGATAAGAGACCTTGGGAGACAGGTGGACAGTAGTCTCTCCTTTGATAATCACATCACCACAGTAGTCAGGAAATCCTTCTACATGGCACACCTCATCACAAAAGGTTTCTCATCCAGGAAAAATGAGGTCATTGTTCCCCTCTACTCGTCACTCATTAGACCCATTATAAAGTACAACACCTCTTCTTTTGGTATGTACCTCACAAGACATCTATAACAACTAGAAAGGCCACAATAATACCTCACAAAGAGGATTACCGGCCTCAAACAGATTCCCTACGCAGACTGTCTCAAAAAACTCCAGCTTTACTCTGTTGTATATCGCCTACTCTAAGGCAATCTCTGCCTAACATACAAAGCTATGTCAAACCCAGAGCTGTTGGACATGCTCCACTTAAAGAAATCCTAATCCCTCTGAGCTACACGCTGTAGGGACCTAAACCTTGTCACCACAATAAACAGAACATGCTAGACGGATAGATTCCTGTCCCAGAGACTTTCCATAGTCTGGAACAAACTACCTAGCTATGTCAAACAAAGCTCCTCATTAGCACTCTTCAAGAAAAATCTTGATGATTGGATGGGAGATAGGAAATTCACCCCGGGGATCACTTCTGTGGCTCTGCTTTACAGAGGCACAGGAAAATAATTTTCTTGGGTGGCAAAAGCCAGGGTACCGTTTGGCTAGGCTTATGTGGGCCCTAGGGTCAATAACCTAGTACCTACCTATGAACGGACTGTTAAAAGACTGTGGTAGTGCTGTTTTTCCTTGGTGTTTAAAAGTTCTTTAAAGTAACTAAAAACCATTTTTTCTGTTGAGAAATTGAATTTATTTTACTTTGTGGGGCTGGCAAAGTGTTTTAAAGTGCTTTTAACTGTGATTGTCTGTGACAAATGGACTTTTCATTTTTACCATCATTTGTTACTTGTTTTTCTTTGGGAAAGTAACCATTTTTGGCTTGACCATGGAATAATCTCTCAGCCCCATGATTGCGTACTTATTCCAGCCATGAAAATAAAAGGTTAGGCAAACAACCTTTGCCATCACAGCAGGCTGGCAGTTTCCCTCAGCTGGAGGTAGGTGACTCTGCTGAAGACATTTGTTATACCTCAGGCCACTCATCTTTTGCCCTGGATCTCTGTAGTGTAGCACCTACTGCCACTGTGGACCAAATGTCAGTGGGCAAGGGAGAGCCAATCTTGTTGATTCTGGAAGGGGGAACAGGGAAGGCTTTCCTACTTTGTCAGAATGTTGTGCATATCCCTGGGGATGCTGCTGTCACCTTTAAAAGTACTGTTGGCCTTATTTTTCATGTAAAAAAAGAAATAGAAAACTAAGCATGAATCTACAAATTTCCTTAGACATGAGTAGTTTACTTGGTGTGGCTCAGGATTTAATTCAGGCTATTGATCCCTCTTATACAGTAGTTTCTAGTAAAATAAAGAGGGATACAACCTTTCCCAAAGAGATTCAGGATTCTGAATCTGGAAAGGAAGATATCAGGATTCTGAATCTGGACAGGAAGATGAAGGGACAGATAGTGGTTTATCCTCAGATTTTGATTCAGGCCCAGAGGAGAGCATAGTTTCTCGCTCTTCCTCTGTGTGGAGGTCTCTTTCTGTGACACTAGTTCTAGAATGCACCAGTGTTTTCAGTGGGAGAACAAACACTGAGCTTTCTCTGTCCCACAGAAAATACCATGAGCTGTTATGGAAGGAATTGCAAGAACATGCACCTATTCCTCCACTTCTTTCAGCTTTAGCCCTAAAAAGGCAGATAAGCTGTATAAAGTTCCTCAGTCTTTTAAGATTTTATACACTCTTCCCAAACCTGATCCAGCAGTTATAGCTTTAGTTAATCTTTCTGCTGCTAAACAGATGTCCTTCATGGATGCATCTGCAGTCATAACAACTGGGTTGTCCTGTCGCCAGGCAGCCCTTAAGTCGGCCGGATTCCAAAGTCCGGGTCCGCTTCGCTGATGTCGCGACTTCACCCGACGTCATCTCTGTTGGTCTTCGGTATAAAGGCATCAGCCGGCGCCATTTTCCTCAGTCTTTCTTGCGCGTGGCGCCGAAGCAGAAGCTGTTCGCAAGTGCCGGTCGGTCGGATCCAGAGATTACTTCTACCGAAGACTTCTAAAGCTACTCCGTTGGGGACTCTTTCTTGCCTCAGCCGATGTCAGAAAGTTAATAATTGTTTAACCTGTGGGAAACAAATACCTCATAAAGATTTCCACTCTTATTGTCTGCCTTGTTTAGGCCCAGCCGCAGCCTGTTCGCCTGTGCTTCGCTCAACTGGCGATTAAATGCTTAGCGCCCGGTCGGAGTTTGCTGAACAGTTTTTCGGTTCTGATTTTGCGTTATTATGCCGCCGGATCCTCCGACAACTCAATCTGCCAAAACGCAAAGATAAAGACCGACTGCGGTCCAGCGGTTTCAGCGAAACCATGGTTAAGCAAAATGAGTGGTCTCGCTTTGGCGGAAACCGAGAAAACTGATCAAAGTACAGCTGAATCTATCTCTACAACTGAGGCCCCTGCTACCACTCTTGAAACGGCCTCAGAAATTTTATCCACTACGGTGGTTGCCACTGACTTATCAGACACCATTCCCTTGGATGTCTCTACCCCAGCACGTGGTGCTGCTAGGCCCCCAGCAGCCATGTCCATTAAGGCCTTCGCCAGGGCTAAAGCAGCAAAGACTACTAAAACAGTGCCTGTTAAACCCCCTACAACCAGGCCATCCTCTAGTTCTCAAATGCTTACTCTGGCAGAAGATTTAATTTCATTAATTAGAGGATCTCAATCTCACCCAGACAGGGCCTCTCAGCCCCAGAGAAGAGACCTAGGGCAGAGTCCCCTGAGCCAGTGTCCTCTGATGAGTCTGCCGATGAATCAGACATAACTGATCACCCAGAGGCTCCTTTCTCCAATTTTGAAGACTCTGATGCTGAAGAATCCATTCCAGCTGCTTCCCCACCAGAAGAATTCTCCTTTGGGGAAACCTTACATGCCATGCGAGCAGTTCCAATGGCAGCAACAGGATTTTTCAGACTCCAGAAAAAGACTTAGGACCTTTATGCACCTTCCACAGCACAGGCCCTTAGCTATACCTCCTGTTCTCTCTGTGGTGGATGATGCTTTTAATGATGTCTGCTCCGCACCAGATTCTTTACCTCCAGCCCCTGCCAAACCAGACAGATTTTACAGGGTGCCAGACACTCATCACCACCTTTACAAGGCCCCACTTGCAGACCCGAAACTATATCCCAGGGTCCCAGTAGTAGCCGACCATAGCAAAACCCTATTCCTTCAGAAAGGGAAGCAAGGTCATTAGACAGATGGGGCAAAAGGTCTACACTTCAGCTACTCTCTCAGCTAGAGCTTTAAATTGTCACTTTCACATGATACAACACCAAGGGTTTATGCGTGATCAGGTAACTGAAGAACTAACCACTGATGAATCTATTGATAAGAAATATGTATTAGAAATGGTAAATAACATACAACAGGTTAGTAACCATTCCTTAAAATGTGGCTATGATGCACTGGAGGCTTCATTTAGATCAGCCATGACTGGCACAGTGATAAGAAGGCATGCATGGCTAAAGGAGCAAGCTCTACCGGATCATGTTAAAGCTAAGTTGCTAGATGCTCCTATGGATAAGACAAGTTTGTTTGGTACACCTGCCCAGCAGGTTATGAAGAAAATGGAAGAAAAGGCAAAATCTGTTCAAACGGATAAAGATTTCTTGCAGGTTCAGCCCCCAAGGTTTAGCAGGAACTGGCCTGCCAAAAATTGGTCCTTTCCTGACTCCACAAGATCTCAAAGGGGCAGGAATAGACGCTCCAGAGGCAGAAACCAATCCAGGGAGGTGCCTACAGAGGCGACAGTGGCAAGGTAACAACAGAGGCACAGACACAACCTCTGCCACTACATCAACTCAACCACAGTGACTTAACCCTAAATCCGCCTACCAGGGAACAAATAGCAGCTCCTCTAGGCGGAAAATTAACCTTATTTTCAAAGAACTGGCACTATATAACAAAAGACAAGTGGATTTTACAAACCATAGATCAAGGTTACCGGTTCCACTTCCACACTTTACCAGTCAAAAGAGGAATGCCAAATCTACCTCCAAATCAAAAACAGAGGCTCTACAACAGATAATGCAGTTAGCAAACATGAGAGCTGTGGAAAAGTGCCAACAGCAGAGCAAGGAAAGGGTTCTACTCCAGACTATTCCTAGTTCCAAGAAAGGAAAAAGTTGGAGACCAATTCCTGTCCGCCTTAAATACATACATCATTGTCCCAAAATTCAAAATGCTGACCCTACAGCAACTTCTTCCCATGCTGGGCAAGGAGTGTTGGCTGGTAACTCTAGATCTCAAGGAGGCATACCTGCACGTCCCCATTCGACCAATCTGCAGAAGATACCTCAGATTTCTTGCAGGATCAGAGCACTATCAATTCTCAGCATTGCCCTTTGGCTTATCTACTGCCCAGAGTATTCACAAAATGCCTGGCATCAGTAATTGCAGACTACAGGGAATTCAAATTTACCCATACCTAGACGACTGCCTGCTACAAGGGGACAACAAAAGCAAGCTGACAACAGATTTACAAAGGGTCATTTACTTGCTGCAAGCACTGGGATACACAGTCAATCTACAAAAGTCAAGGCTGATACCATCCCAAACAAGGACATTCTTGAATTGGACACAGTAAAACAGATGGCATTCCTAACTACAGAAAAACAAAAGAACTCCCTCTTTACTTCTTGGCACTAACAAAACTGAACAAGTTAACAGCAAGAAAAGTACTGCAGGCCTTGGGCTTCATGGCATCATGCATAATCTTGGTTCCATTTGCCAGACTACATATGAGAAAACTACAGTGGTACCTAAAGAATTTATGGTCCCAACACAGACACAGCCTAGAAACAGAAATCCCATTAATTCCATGCTTAAAACAGGAGTTCCTATGGTGGGCTCAGGCATGCCAGTCAAACCCAGGGCTACCCTTTCGCAGATGTCAAGCAAGCCAGACCATCACAACAGACGCTTCAGACCTAGGATGGGGCCCACATGCTGGACAAATGCAAGGATTGTGGACACAGGATCAACTTCACCTGCACATCAACCTAAAAGAAATGCTGGCAGTAAAACTGGCAATCCAAAAGTTCAGACCATTTCTCAAAGAGGGCCAGTTGATGATAAGGACAGACAACACCACAGTCATGTGGTACATCAACAAACAGGGAGGCACTCATTCATACCTCTATGCAGAATGACTTTGGAGCTGTGGACCCTGGCACTCAGCTACAACATCCAGTTACAGGCAATATTTGTACCGGGAAAGGAGAATACTCTAGCAGACATATTAAGCAGAACCACGCGATGCCCCCACGAATGGAAGCTGCACCCGGACATCTTCAAGACCATCTCAAAGAAATGGGAATGCCTCAGATAGATCTATTTGCATCACCTACCAATCACCAGCTCAAAAATTCTGCACAAGGACATTCCACCCACTAGCATGGAAAGTGGATTCGCCTCCTTCAGCTGGAAAGGCCTAACAGCATATGCATTCCCACCTCTTCCCTTGATACACAAGGTATTACTAAAAATCAAGGAAGAACGTCCAAGGATAATCCTGATAGCTCCAAACTGGCCAAGACAACACTGGTACCCACTGCTGAGGAGCATGTCTCGAACAATATGTGGCCAATACCCTGATGCCTTTGATGTTAACTCAGAACAACTACAGCATCATACATCCAAACCTAAAACGTTGCAACTGACTGCATGGAACATCACATAGCAGCAGCTAATCCAGAACTTTCCCAAAGAGTTAGAGACATTATTCTTGAAGCACGCAGACCTTCAACAAGAAGAAACTATGCTGGAAAATGGAAAAGGTTTGTCATTTGGAGTACTGAAAGAGGAAAAGATGTGTCAAACATAGATATGCCTAACATTCTGGAGTACCTAGCAACTTCTTCATTCAGGCCTGTCCTACTCCTCCATCAAGATACATGCATCAGCTATTTCAGCAGAATACAGCTTTGATCCACCTGTTTTTTCTCACCCTTTGCTCAGGCAGTTCCTCAGAGGAATCAAGAATGTAAAACCTCCAAGGAAACCACCATTACCAGCTTGGGACCTAAACTTTGTGCTAGAAAAATTGACACTATCACCCTTTGAACCAGCAGCAACAGCAGACCTACAACACCTGTCATGGAAAACTGCTTTCCTACTGGCAATTACTTCAGCAAGGAGGGTTTCAGAACTACAGGCCTTAATGGCAGTGCAACCCTTCCTAATCTTCCACCAACATAGAGTGTCTATGAGGACTAATCCTACATTTATGCCTAAGGTGGTATCCAGAGTGTCTTTAAACCAGGCAATCCACCTACCTACCTTCTTTCCCAACCCACAAAACAGAGGGGAAAGAATATTGCATACCTTGGATGTACATAGACAGCTACGCTACTATTTGGACAGAACTAAAAGTAGCAGAAAGACTGACCAACTTTTTGTAACCTATGCAACAGGAAGGGAAGGAAAAGCTATTTCCAAACAGACAATCTCCAAATGGATAGGAAATTGCATACGATTCTGTTACTCCTTCCATGGAAAACCAATTCCACAGAACATAAGACCTCATTCTACAAGGGCAACAGCCACTACCACAGCCTTCTTACGAGGAGTGGCAACCAAAGACATTATTGAGGCGGCTACTTGGACCTCCGTGCATACATTTGCCAAGCATTATAATTTGCCTCTATATTCCAGATCCCGAGCAGGGTTTGCCACTGCTGTACTGCAAGGGATCCTAAACACACCATAGTGTAGTTTTATCCTCCTCCCCTTGTTGGCTATGGTATTCTACCCAGTTGTTATGACTGCAGATGCATCCATGAAGGACATAGTACAGTTTTGTACCTACCATAAATGTAGATGTCCGAACTGGATAGCATCTGCAGTCAGGATTACCTCCCTCCTTCCCTCTGTGGTACTCCTAGGGTGTTTACCCTCCTAATAGCTAGCTAGTGGGGAGTCTCTTATGGTGTATTTGTTTGTATAGATGTGCCTACATGCTTACTTTTGTGTTTACCTTCTATCCTTTTGGAAACATTGGCATTTATCCAAATTTTAGCCTTCCATGAGGGCAACTGGCATCTGGGGCAAGAAACACTGAGGAAAATGGCGTCGGCTGATGCCTTTATACCCAGACCAACAGAGATGGCGTCGGGTGAAGTGCGACATCAGCCGGACCCGGACTTTGGAATCCGGCCGACTGAAGGGCTGCCTGACGACAGGACAACCCAGTTGTTATGACTGCAGATGCTATCCAGTTCGGACATCTACATTTATGGTAGGTACAAAACTGTACTTTAATTCTAATCCTACTCTGTCTGATAAGGATTGGAAGATTATTGATAAATATGGAAAATAAGGGTATACTTCTGCAACTTTGATTTTCAGAATTTTGAATTGTCAGGCTCATATGTTAAGGTCTGTTTTGACTACTTGTGAGAGAGTTTTGTCTGTTGTTTTGCTAAGTTTGGATTTTAAAGTATGAGATATGTTCTATCTGTTGTTTCTTGTGAGGAAAATCATTTTAAATTATTTAATTTCTTCAGTTGTTCAAGTCACTACTCATTGTGTACAGTGTGTGTATATGACTCATTCTATTTATACTTTTTCAAGGGCTATGGCCACTGGTATTGTTTTGAAGAGGTTGGCATAGCTGCATTCTCAGAACCTCCCAGATGATGGTAAATAAATGAGATTTAAATTTTCCCTTGGATAGAGATTTTGTTTTTGGCCCCTCTGCTGCAGAGGTGGTCAAAATGTGATGAAAGAGGTAAGCTGGTACAGAGAATATAAGATTTTTCAGCCCTCCTTTTCCAAGTTTTCCAACGGATTCTTTTAACTCCTCATCCAGTTTTGGAAAGCAACAAAGAAACAGTCTCAACACAAGTAAAAGTTAACCAATGTTTAAGAAGAAATGGCAAGGAGGTTCAAAGAAGAAATATGGAAACTCCTAAAACCAAGGAAAGTGCAATAATCAGCATGACTGTTTGAGACTTTGTTCCCCCTTTCCAACCTGACAGCCCCTTTTTACTTCCAGAAAGTCTGAATTGCTCTTTTCTCTTTGGCAGCAGATGGTTTCAGTAAATGAACTCTGATGATCATTCATGAAGGTTACGGGTGGCAGTGGGAGGAAATTCCTATTTTCCAGGTGGTTATTCCTCATCTTCTTGTTTCCATCTGTTCTTTACATGCTGTCCCAGAGAGTAATAAAATCAGTTCCCCTTTCCAGGTGGGAAAGAGTTTTTACATAAGGATGTTTCTTCTGCCAAAGAAAGAAAGAAAGGAAATGCTTGGAGATCGGTTCTGGATCTTTCTTTCCTAAACCTGTTTGTGATGGTGCCAAAATTCAAAATGATGCCGCTTTACAACATGTTAACTCTTCTTCCTTATTCAAGTTTCATTGTAAGATTAGCTTTACAAGATGCTTATCACATTGCTGTTGATCCAGACCTCAGGAATTTCTCAAGGTTTTGTGTGTCTGGATCACATTATTAGTTCTCTGCTTTACCCTGTGGAATATCCACTGCACCAGGAGTGTTCACAAAGTGCCTAGCTCCAGTTACAGCTCATTGCAGGCTAATGAGTATCCACGTTTTCTGTATTTAGATGACTTGCTTATCTTTGCAGAGCTTTTTTCAGAGTCAGGAATCTGCCTGTTGGGTGAGGGATCTCTTACACAAGCTGGGATACCAAGAAAACATTTAAAAGTTTTTCTTGACAACTCCTTGTGTTTCTGGAATATCATCTAGACTACTCCAGTTCAAAAAAGCTTTTCTTCCACACAAAAAATAGATCTATATCTCAATTTGTCTATAAGGTTTTCCATTCAGACTATGGTCATTACAAGGGAATCAGGATTTTGGGTCTCATTGCTTCTGTGATTCTCATGATAGCTCTGGTAAGACTCCACATGAGAAATTTACAGTGGTTTCTGAAGTCTCTGTGGTCCCAGTACCAACACCATTGTCTTTTCCAATCTTAGCGATGGGGTTTATTAAAAGGGAAATCACTTGGGGAAGACAACAGATATCTCTAGATTCAGGTCTCCCCTTCCGCCTCCCTGCTCCAAAGCAGTCAGTCATGACAGATGCCTTGGACTTTGCTTGGAGAGTAGTTTCAGAAAGGGTAAGCGTGCATGGTGTATAGAACACCAAGGACAGATACAAGCACATAAATATAAGAGAGATGCTTGCCCTGATCAAGGCATTCTGCTGTCTGGGACCCCTTCAAGTTGTTATAGACAATACCAGAATCATGTGATTCATCAACAAGCAGCGGGGAGCCAGGTCATACCCCTTCAGCAGACTAGCCGTGTTAGCTTGGGATATAGCTCCACAGCACAGTCTTGCTCTACATGCATCCTACACTCTGTCAGTGCAAAACTGTTGGCAGACGAAATGAGCAGGACAAGGGCAGACCCTAAACCAGGGGGTTTTCCAAGATTTTTATTCATCCGTGGGGTGTTCCTCAAGTAAATCTCTTTTGCTTCCTCTCTAAACAGTCAGCTGGCAAAATTCTGCTCCAGGACTCTTATGCACGAAGGCTTGGAAGACCTATGCCTTTTTTTTTCCTTTGGATAGGAATATTCCTGTATGCTTTTCTACCCTTTCCAGTAATGTCCAGGGTATCTCTGAAGATTCTGAAGGAATCCCCCAAGGTCATTGTACTGAAGCCCTTCTGGTCCAGGCAAATGTGATTCTCCCTTCTTTTGGAAGTGACCAGAGGCAATTACCGTAAGCTTCTTCACACACTGGATCTACTCATACAAGAATATGGGTGTGTGATAATGCACCCTGACACCAATGAACTTCACTTGACTGCCAAGATGATAGGGTCTTAATTCCCTTTAGGCACTTGTTTTCTGAGGATATGCAGCCCGTATTAATGGAGACAAGAAGGCCTGCTGCTAGAAAATCATATATTAGCAAATGGAAACAGTTTTCTAGTTGGTGCCAACAACATTATCAGAATCCATTCATGGCTAGTTGTTGTCTGGTTTTTACAATCCTTGTGTCAGTTACTATCCTGTGACAATTTTTACACCTTTGTCAAGTTTGTTTATTGGCCATTTCTGCATGTCTGCTCATGATCCTCCTATTTCAATGCAGTCTCATGTCAAAATGTTTTTGAAAGGTGTTTTGCATAAGAGTCCTGCAAGAAAACTGGTGACCCCACCTTAGGATCTTAATTTTGTGTTAACCAAGCTAACACTTGCTTCATTTGAACCAGCTAACAAGGCTCACTTGAGGTTCTTAAGATGGAAAACAGTTTTAATAATTGTGACCTCTGCAAGAGGGGCATCTGATTTGCAACCTCTTATGTTGAGTCAGCCCTTTCTCATTTTTCACAGGGACAAGACTTCCTTCCAAACTAATACTTCTTTTATAAAAAAACAAATGAAAACAACCACCAACCACAATGAGCACCCAGGTCCTTCCAGAAAAATGTTCAAAACATACAAAAAACAGCAGGTGGATCCAGAAACGACAGCAAGGCTTGTAGATAAACCCGTCTTTAATTCACAGACAAATAAGGACATAAGCATGTTTGTAGTATCACTACTTCATCCAGAAACGACAGCAAGGCTTGTAGATAAACCCGTCTTTAATTCACAGACAAATAAGGACATAAGCACTTTCGTAGTATCACAAGCCTTACTGTCGTTTTTGGGTCCACCTGCTGTTTTTTGTAATTCTTCTTTTATGCCTACAGTGGTATTTTAATCAAACTAAACATCTCTCTGTTTTCTTTCCTGAGCCCAAAACTGAAGAAGAAAGGATGATCCATACATTGGATGTGCAAACAAAACTCTGATATTATCTTGACAGACGTAAATGTCTCAGATCCTTGGATCAGTTGTTCATCTGTTGTGAGGGTGAAAAGGAGGAGGCTGTGTTAAAACAGATAATTTCCAAATGGTTTTATAAGGCTGTTACCTTTTGTTATATTCACTACAACAAAGCAATGCCAGGCAGGATCAAGGCCAACTCTACCAGAGCCTTGGCTTCATCTATGACTTTTTGGAAAAGGTTGGATTCTAGAAATATTCTAGTAGCTGCAACAGGGTCCTCTGTGCATACTTCTACTAATGTAAGCTTGAGTCCTTATCTAGGTCTAGATCAGGCTTTGCCAGGACCATTCTCCAGGGGCTGCTGGACTCTTTTCCTTTTATCTTCAAAATGTAGTAAGCTAGGCTAATCTACCCATATAACTAAGGCAACTGCAGCAGTAATCAGTAAGTCTACTTCTACAACTGTACTTTCTCACGTATGGAACCTGGTCAGGAATATGCTCAACCAGCAGAATATTTCTGTTGTCAAAAATCATGGAGCCTGTGTGCAGTATTAACATAGTGATGTTCCGGCCTGTAAACATTGCATTAAAGTCAGGATTTATTCTCAGATCCTGATGTTGGTATTGTATTGACTAGAATGTAGGGGAAGGGAAGTAAAATAGCTTAAGGCCAATACTGTAAAGTAATGTGGAGCTAGCTTAGTTTTACTGGTCATTAGCCACCCTGGTCTTAACTGGTTAACCCTGTAGCTCAAGATTGCCTGTGGACATTTGTTTGATGAATAGATTTCACTCTATGCATGTCATTTCACTTTAAATCAAAAATGAAGCATGTGGTCCTCTCACTTTTATAAGCCACTAGGTATATATGTATTTGCTTCATTAGCTTGATGAATTTGGTCCTAAACACTGGACTGTTTTCGGTTACAGCCTTGGACAAATGCAACAACAAGAGCAAATGACATAAGTACACAGTTATAAACTAGAGACATGCATAACCATTGATTCTTTTTAAATGTCCCAACTTCTGACGGAAGACATTTTAATTTTACTGTCACACTGGACTGTCGTGTGTCCCACTTTACCTGTGAACTTTTTTCCTTAGTGACTCAAAAAGTTCCTTTCTACCAGATTCAGTGGTCCAGAGGAAAGCCCTGAGACTAGATGAGTCTTGTTTAGTTAGCAGGCATGAGAGTTGGATGGAGTAGGGCAGGAGAACTGGACTGAGAAGCATACGTCTCACCCATGTTGGGGGGTGGTAGGTAGCTTGGTGCTTGGGTAACAGTCAGAGCTCTAGGTGGTATAACCTGCAGAGTCTCGGCCAGAGGGCAGTGCTGTTGCTACGGTGTAGCCATGAAGGTCAGATGTAGTCATGTGGGGAAGCTCTCAGAAGCTACTAAGGAGATGTTAGGAGCTCCTGGGACCAGGGGATGACCCCTAGTGTGTGCCTTGATCATGACCCTGGGATCCATTCTTGCTTCACAGGGGAACAGATGGACTGGTTATGGCTCTTACCCTTTGAGGAATGAATGAGTTCCATTACGTCCGGGGAGGGGGGGCTGATGGTTGGCAGGCAGAGGGTTTAAAAAAGTTCCTTTCTATTTTTGTAACCAAAAACTATGTGATAGTTGGCTGTATTCCTGCATTCCCACTGTTATAATATTATCTTAGTTTTCCAAGACTCTTTTGAAGATGAATGTGACAAAAGTGGGATTTTGTTTTTTTTTAACACACTATATCTGTACTTTATACAAAACATTACATCATTAATGCTAATGGAGTAATTTTGAAATGGAGTGATTTTGAAACATTATACAAGACTCCTCAGTATGGAGAAAATTGATATATGTGCAGTAACAAAAAACTGGTTTAAGGCTCCAGAGAGCACCCCAGCACTGCCAGGCTACAACTCATACCATACATTTCGGCCACAAAATCTGGACCGAAATACAAAAGGCGGGAAGGATACCCACACCTCCAGGTTAGTGGCACAGCATGATGCTTCAGAGATCATCCACGTGCAACTAACAATGGGCAAAACTGCTATTCAAATTATAACTTGCTACAGATCACCCACCATGTCCCAGGACCCCCACTCCACATTCCTGGAAACACTGGGAAACATAAAGGTCCTACAAAACACCCTGATATTTGGGTGATTTCAATTACCCAAACATTAACTGGGAGACCTACTCAAGTACAAACTCCCTTGCCCAACATTTCCTAGAATTTATAAACTCAAAATGCCCTGGATCAACTGGTCAACACCCCCACCAGCGGTGACAACATATTGGACCTGCTCATCACCAACATGGGCGACCGGTGTCCCACACTGGAGGTCAACCCCTCGCTGGTTAGATCTGACCATAAACTAATCACTCTGGATATCCACATTCCACCACCTCCCCTGGTCAAAGAAACCACCGTGAAAAACTTTTCAAAAGCAAACTTCACGTTACTTAAGACCGAGGTGGGAAGTTTCAAAGCCCCCATGCTGAAGGATAATGCTGTCCAAGCTGGAAAATCCTTTACTAATGCACTCTACAGGCACCTACAAGAATGCATGGATTGTGCTATCCCAAACAAAACCAAGACTCACTATTCCAAGAAAAGGAAACCAGTCTGGTGGACCCCTGCCATAAACAAGCTATACAGTAGAAGGAGGAAACTAGTACAGAAAAAAGTAAAATCCCAAGAAGGGAAGACATCCCTGATCAGTATCAGCTAGAAACTACACTCCCTCATAAAATCATCCAAGGCTAGCTACGAAAGAAAAATTGCCATGGACTCCAAAGATAACCACAAGGCATTCTTTAGCTATGTCAAGAATCTAAGTGGCAATTCTCAGATCTGCTGGGAGTTAGTGCAGAATGACACAAAATGCACTAAACCGACCGATATAGCCAGCATCCTGGTAGACAGGTTCAGTGCAAACTTCACCCTCCCCTCTCATTCCCAAATGGGCTCATAACTATACCAGAAGAATATAGTGCTCCTGAAATCACAGACACTCATGTTAAAACAGCCCTCTTCAAAGCCAAAAACACAGCATCAGTGGGACCGGATGGTGTCCCAGGCTGCGTCCTACATGAGCTCAAAGATGAACTAACCTCTCACATAAGCACACTGTTTAAACTCAGCCTCTCCACAGGCTACGTGCCCACAGAGTGGCGCACAGCAATGGTTATTCCATTCCACAAAGGTGGAGCCACAAAGGACCCCGGGAACTATCGCCCTATAAGCCTGACTAGCTTGGTCTGCAAAGCTATAAAGTGCATCATCATGGATCTCATTAACAGAGACATTGGAAACCTCCAAACACTGGACCCTACCCAGTTCGGCTTTAAGGGCAGATCATGCCTCCTAAACCCGGTGGACTTCTTTGAGACAGTTATCAAGGCTACAGACTAGGGAAAGGTGGTCCACACTGCTTACCTAGACCTTGCAAAGGCCTTTGACACCATTCCCCACTCAGGTATTATAGACAAGCTCACCAGCCTGAACATAAACCCCTATGTCACAAGATGGGTTGCCAGCTGGCTCACGGGCAGAACCCACATGGTAAGAGTTGCGGGAGCTAGGTCTGACTCTAAACCAGTTACAAGTGGCGTTCCCCAGGGCTCAATCCTAGGACCCCTCCTGTTCGGCATATACTTCTCAGAGGTACAGGCAAGCACAGGAGGACTGTGGCTGACCAAGTTCGCAGATTACTGCAAACTAGGGGCTATAATTGACTCTTCGGCTGACACAGACATCCTCCAAAAGGGTCTCACTGAGACAGATACCTGGTGTCAAAACCATGGCCTCAAGCCAAATGCCAAAAAATGCATAGTCATCCCCTTTGGAAAAAACAAAGTACCCACAAAGTACCACATAGGTGGTAGCCCCCAAAAAATGGATGACGTAATAAGGGATCTGGGGACCCAATTAGATAGTAACCTCTCCTTTGATAATCACATTGCCAAAGCGGTTAGAAAATCCTTCTATGTGGCCCACCTAATCACAAAAGAGTTTGCATCCAAGATCAAAAGAGGTCATTGGTCCCCTCTATGTATAACTCATCAGACCCATCATAGAGTACAACGCCCCATTTGGGATGTACCTTACAAGACACCTGCAACAACTGGAAAGACCACAGAAGTACCTCACCAAGAGGATCACTGGCCTCAAGCAGATTCCCTATGCAGCTCGACTGAAGAAACTCCAGCTGAACTCGGTTGCATACCGCCTACTCAGAGGTGATCTCTGCTTGACATACAAGGCCATGTCCAACCCAGAATTGATGGACATGCTCCACCTAAAGAAAACCATATCCCCTCGAGCCACACGTTCCAGGGATCTAAACCTCACCACAACAATAAATAGGACGTGCTGGAGGGATAGATTCCTGTCCCAGAGATTTCCCATGCTCCGGAACAAGATTCCAATCTACATTAGGCAGAGCTCCTCGCTAACCCTATTCAAGAGAAACCTTGACGAGTGGATGGGAAACAGAAAGTTTACCCCAGGGATCACTTCAATGGCTCTGCTGGACATAGGCACAGGGAACTAATCTAAAGGGGTGGCGAAAGCCAACACATTCCGGCTAGGCTTATAAATGCCTTTGGGCAGATAGCCTAGTACCTGCCTATGAGCAGTAAATTCCAGGCTACCACAACTGTAGAGGTTAAATCTTTATTAAATTAATAAGCACTTTCACGGTATAGGCAAACCACTTCTTCAGACCACAAGAAAAATGCTAAACACATATTTAAAACAAAAAGCAACCAATTACAGTACAATAAAGAGTCACTTATATGGATTTTTGCATAATGACCAGATTTGAGCCTCAAAATTTTGGCCTGTTCATTATAAAATGTGTGGTTTTCTTAAACCACTTGGATAATATGAGGAATTAAATCACTAAATAATGACATACATTTGAGTTTCAGACTTCATATCCTATTGAAAATGCATTTCAACACAAACCATGTTATTCTAGCTATTTTCTAAGTTTATAAGATCAATGTTTAAAATCTGTCCCTATTTTTGGCATAAATGCACAGTAGTAAACTAGAGACATGCGTAACCATTGATTGCCTTTTGCCCCCCCCCAAATTTGGTCAGTTGAGAGGTATGGCTGCAGCTACATGGCCCAATGCTCCTACTTTTGTTTCTCATTGCAAATTGGGTATTATTTATAGAAATAGAACATTCTTTGGTTCAGCGGTGCTCTGGAATATCCTTCCATGAGGACCACGCAAGAACAATATAGCCATGCATTGAGGAAGAATGAGAAGGACAACATCAGATTTAAAAGTTATGTTCTTACTATATAAGTAGGTATCTGTTTTATCCATATTCATTCTTCCTCAACTTCCCTCCCATCCACCCTCATCCAAAGCTTCTGGATTGACCTATTGGACTGTATTGGAACCTACAGTTCAAGGTTTGAGCCCTGTCTTTCTTTCTTCATCTCCTGTCTGTGTTCATACCATGAGGATTGGACGGCAAACTCGATCTGGGGATTTGGTGATACAGCAGAGCATTATGGTAACAGGGAAGAGCTCGAGAGCTGGATCCTAAGAATGAAATAAACGACAGAGTTGGATCCAAGGATCATATCCGAACCCATGAAAATGGACAAAAGAGATACCTAGTTATGATAAGAACATAACTTTTAATTTTTCACACTTGTGTTTTACTTGTTTACACAGTTCAATTTGTACAGGTGCATTGTCTCAGTTGGATGTGTTTTTGTGGTTTGCAGCATGTTGTAGTATTCTTTTCATATGTAACATTAACCTAATCTTGCCTAAGATCCATATTTCCCTAAAAAATGTGCACCAGTTCATTCTGTGTTTTCATTACATTGATGAGCCCAAATACATGCATGTATTCCTCTAGGTATCTTCCCTCAGCCAGTATTCTGTAATATGTTGGTCCTCCAGACATGTTTTCCTCATATATAGTGTTCAGTCATCAGCTATTACCATATATCCTTAATGAAATGCTATGACTTCTCCCATAATATTCTTTATGTATTGTCTTGGTGCTTTTGGTCACATATGTGTGTATGTGTGTGTGTATATATATATATATATATATATGGTTCTACCTGACATAAACGAAACCCCAAAACACCGACAATGCAATCACCGAAACCACATAACCGACAGTACAAAAACACGAAACCCCACATGCCCGACAACGAAATAACCGACGGTACACAAACACGAAACCTCATACACTGCACACACCACAATCACAACAATCAACAAACAAAACACATTCCCTGTCCAAAAACCACATACACAACACAAGCACACCAAAATCCCTACAAACCCACACTAAACCTCACATACACAACTACCTACAACCCTAACCCAAACCCTAACCCTAAGGTCCGTCACTACCGCATACTTACCTGACCCGCTCCCTAACCCTAACTCACTTATCCCGCCCCTAACCCAAACACAATCACTACCGCACACTTACCTGACCTGCTCCCTAACCCTAACTCACTTAACCCACCCCTATCCCCACAGACCGTCAATATCCACACTTACCTTACTCACACCCTAACGTCCGTCACTACCGCATACTTACACAGCCTTTTCCCATGTCGGCATCCTCGTCGTCGGTGCTTTCATCCGTCGAGTCGGTCTTCTGAACTGTCGATCTTCTGGGGCCCATCGCGTCGGTCTTCTGAACTGTCGATCTTCTGGGGCTCGCGATTTCCATGTCGATGTTCCGGCGTGTCGACTAACTGAGGTAGAACCATATATATATATATATATATATATATATATATATATATATATATATACACACACACACACACACACACACACACAATGTGTGTGTGTGTGTGTATATATATATATATATATATATATGTATATATATATATATATATATATATATATATATATATATATATATATAAAATTGCACATAATGCCATCTATTAAGCCATCCTTCCCACTTTTCTGTTCAACTAATAATAATAATGCTGTTTGACTCAAGAGGGTTTCTTGTAACATCATTTCCCAATCATTCCTATTGTGACTATAAGCCAGCACCTTTTTTTCCTACTGTTCACAAACCCAGTAACTTTACAGACTATTGAGTCTGATTGTGACATAATAAAGCTTAGCTTTTAACTTATATATAGACTCTGTGTATTGTAAACTGTGGTCTTTCATATCCTTTTTCTATAAATGTTATGTTACTTTATATTTTTATGTAATATTGTCTGAACTGAACCCAGTGGCTTATTTTCATTAAAACATACAGTTTATTTTCTTCCCAAAAAGTAAACAGCATAGCAGACCCAGACAATTACAGACCTATAAGTCTGACCAGCCTCATTTGTAAGGCCATGGAAAAACTTATCGTGGAATTAATCATTTAGGACACATGGAACCTCCAAACACTAGAACTGTCTCACTTTGGATTCATGAAGGGCAGGTCATGCTTACTCATCCTGGTGGATTTGTTTGAAAAGGCCACCAAATCAAAAAAATGAAGGCAAAAATGGTACATATTGCATACTTCAACCTGGCCAAAGCTTTTGGCACAGTTTCCCACTCAGCCATTGTAGGAAAACTAAGTACACTGGAAATAAGCACCTACATCACTTGCTGGATCGCTAGCTGACTCGCAGATAGGGTGCAGATAATTGAAATTGGGGAAGTTAGCTCCACAGAGACCAGTCAACAGTGGGGGTACCCCAGGGTTCTGTGCTGACACCTTTCGTGTTTGGCATCTACTTTTCAGAAATAAAACACAATACTAAAGTGCTCTGGCTGACTTAAGTTTGCAAATGACTGCAAGCTAGGAGCAGTCATTGAAGCCCCAAATTACTTAACCATCCTGCAAGAAGGTTTGTCTCAAGTAAATAACTGGTTTTCAAAATCAGGTATGAAACTTATTGTCAAAAAATGCATTATTGTACCCTTTGGGAAATCATCTACCCCAGAGAACTAGCACATTGACAGTACACCCCTAAGAGCTGATCCACTTGTTCAGGATTTGGGAACTTATATGTGGACAGTGAGCTAACTTTTGACAATGTGTGTCTGTTGTAGGAATGTCCTCTTATGTTGCACAGTTTATAAACAAAGGAATTGTGTTTAGGTCCAGGGATGTCATTGTTCCCCTTACTCAGCCCTCATTAGGCTAGTCATTGAATGTATTGCCCTCTTTGGCATATATCTGACCAGGCACGTGCAACAACTGGAATGCTCACAGTGATACCTTAATAAAAGGATACAAAGCCTAAACAACATGTTCTGCATGGACTGACTCAAAGCCCTGTCATTATATGGAGTATCCTACAGGCTTCTAAGAGGTGATCTGCATCTGGCATACAGGGCATCCTCTGACCCTTTACTGATGGATTTACTGCACTCAGCAAGTCAAATGGCATCAGAAGTACTCTGTCTAGGGATCTATACCTCTTCTTCAACATCAATAGAGTGGTTTGGAAGGACAGATATGTTTTACAGAGAATACCTCTTTAACAGTCCGCGGTGGTGCAGCGGTAGCATTGTTGCCTCACTGCACGAGGTTCTCCCGTTCGATTCTCGGCTGGAGTGTGGGGAGTCCCTTCTGTGTGGAGTCTGCATGTCCTCCCCGCGGTTGGGTGGGCGTTCGAAAGACATGCGTAAATGGGCGTGCCTTCGTTGAAGGTTGAACGTCGAGCTGGCACCTTGGCGTTCGTGAAAATCAACTGCCAGTCATTAGCGGACCGGAGTTCCGCTGTGGCGACCCCTAACCGGGAAAAGCCGAAAGACAAACAACAACAACCTCTGCAATGGAACAAACTTCCCATCCACGTAAAACAAAGTACATCCATGTCCATTTTCAAGCACAGCTTAGAACTATGAATGGGAAACAGAAAATTTACCCTAGGACTGCCCCTTGTACTACTAATGGACAGGTGCAGCTCCTAAATGCTTTATCCCATGCATGGGCCACCTCATATTATCTATGGTATGATCTCACTTACTCTCATTAGTGGTAATGTATAATTGTCAACCATGGGATGGGTAAGGCCAGTCTATAACCAAGTGGGATAGGTTATTTTGAGCCCTTAAAGGGAAACTGGCCAAGCTTAAAATGGCCCACAAGGGCAGCTAGCCTAGTACTTAAAGGCAGTAGAGCTAATACTGTTTAGTAACTGCAGTGTAAAGATGTGTCTATCCCTTTCTTATCACGCAGGCAGTGATTTAGAACTTTGTACTAGAGTTAAGCAAGTATAAATGACTAATCTATTTGTTGCATTTGCATGTAGTTTGCACTTTAAATGTCAGTCCTGGTGGGCCTTAAAGGCTTGGGAGTCTCTAATATTGTGACTGTCAGAGGTATATAGACTAGTACTTTGGGAGTGCAGAGTGAGGGCAGGAGTATTGTTATGTGAACTAGTAACGGAGGTTTCTCAGTCCGAGTCTGTATTCTGCACACCTGACTGAGCAGTTGCAAGGCTTGTGCCTTAGGGATATGGATTAAAAGCAAAAGCCTGTTCCTTCATGTTAGTGCCATCCTGCTATTGCCTCTCAGTCCTTGTAGAGCTGTTATCAAGGGGAATGAATGAGTCAGTAGGCTGGATGTGGGGGAAGGTTAGTTGGTCAGTAGAAGAAAAGACAAACTAGAGCAAAAGGATGTTTTCATGTTAATTTGGTACATCATGGTAAAATACCCAAAACGTGTTTGGTTTATACTGCATTGATGTAAACTGTTTATTTGGTTTATACTGCATTGATGTAAACTGTTTGTTTGGTTTATACTGCATTGATGTAAACTGTTTGTTTGGTTTATACTGCATTGTTGTAAACTGTTTGTTTGGTTTATACTGCATTGATGTAAACTGTTTTACATTGTGCTCCTAAGTCTTTCAATTTATTCTCAAGCAGAGCCTGGAATTGGTCCTGTTGTATCAGCTTCCAGTCCTGGTCAATACATGTAAAATAAATAAGATCAAATTATGTAGTATGTGCTCTCACTGTTGAAAGTCCACAAATAGAAATAAGCTGTAACTGTTTCTATAGTTCTTTGCCAGTGCTGCAAGTAGAAAATTTCCTTTTAGACAAACTGCTTTGGCTTCGTCCTTTCAAGTCCAGATACTTTTTTAGCTGAGGAGCCGTGTTCTACTTAAAAAGTTAATAGATCATTATCAACTTGTGTATTTAATCAGTCAGATTCATGAAACACATGACTTATTTGTAGAAAATACACTTAAGTGGACCTTACGCTCCAGAGATTTACAATTTGTAACATTTTTATCATGAAGAAACTACAGAGTAACATTTCAAGATTTCAAATGATCAATTGAAAATCGTTAAATGAATATTCCTGTTGGAGCATCTTAAAAGTTGGCAAATGTTCACTTATGAAAGTGTCAGCATTGTGTATCCCAAGTCACACTAGCTTTTTGAGTTGTTAATTGTAGCTCTGAGGTCAAGCCCATAGATAGTAAGGTCATCAAATAGTGTGGCTATGTTGTAAAGAAAAAAAGTGAAATTGTAGTTCAATCTTTTAACGGGCAGCTTTTAGTATTGATTAATTTGATGATGTCATATAAATACTGTGATAATGCAGTACATTGGAAACTGTGCTCATATGGTCATAAAAGGCGCAATCCCATCTGTATGTTAAGCACTAGAAAAAACACCAGTTCAGTGCATTGGTCTTGGAAATGGATACAAAAGCATGAAGATATGAAGCACTCATCATTAGTGTCAGTCTCTGACGTTTTCTATTTCATAAGACAGAGTAGGAGGTCTTTTTAAGCAAAAACACAATTTCTTCTAATTACTCCTTTGGTTGCTTACAAAGGGTTTAGGTTCTGAAGTTTGTTCGTTGAAAACAGTTGCCATGTTACATACCATGGAGGCCTGACCTTCAGTGCAGGGTTTGCTTTATTAAATTAGACTTTGAAATGTAAGTTTTCATCAGTTAAATAAGTGATTTTTCATAGGGAGAAATTCATAGATTAGTACTAAGCTAACTGCTCTTGTGAGCCATTTTAAGCCTAGCCAATTATCCCTGGTGAGACTCGAACCCTGCACCTTGTGCTTACAAGGCAAACACCTTAACCATTAGGCCACCCTCCCAACCCTTGAGTGGGCTTATGCCAACTTCTGTACACTGGGCATGATACCTCTGTAAAGGACAGATAGAGAAATTCACAGTGGAGGAGAAAGCAGCTTCACTTGGTCCTCAGTGAAGGAGGAGGAGGATTTAAGCAGTGTTTTAAAGTCAAGAGGGACAGAACATGTAGAAACCTGTACAGGTAATGAAGCCCAGAGATTAGGAAAATGGATCTGAAAGACTGGATGACAGAGGGAAGTTTATAAAATGGAGAGTACAAGTGAAAAAACTCAGAGTTTTGTTTCTGAGTAAAGGTGTAAAGTGATGGTTAAATAAAGGAGACCTGTTAACAAGGCACAAATAAAGATAAAGGAATGCAGTAGGTAGTACACAGCATAGGTAACCAGTTTCTTTTAGACAGGGTGGTGAGTTATTGCCCTCTGAAAAGGAGAGGTGTAAAAAAGTTAGAAGTTGTATGCCAGTATTTGAATCTTTTTAGTTTTCTATGTGGGAGGAGTTTATGCCTCTGATTTGTGGAAGAAATTAACATTTAAGTTAAATAAGTGTGGTGTTAGAGATTAGAGGGTTAGCTTTGAGTTGGGTTTGTGGTGGTAGAGATTAGAGGGTTAGCTTTGAGTTGGGCTTGGATATTTTGGTAGATGTGCTTCTCATGAGACATTATGGGAGATGAGCTAGAAATCTGGTTAGACAGAAAGATTTTCATAGTTTCATTCAGGTCTGCTAAAAGGAAAAGATGAAACATGTCTGGTATTAAAAATAAGAATTAGTCATTTGATTTGTTTACCTGGTAGGTGGGTTTGATCTAATTATGCTTTTCAGCCACAGACTGGACGAAAAGACAACACAGTGTTAGAAACTGTGCGGTACATATAATTTCACTTTTCATAAAAAGCAACCAGTAAATATTTACAAAATGGTAAATAATATATATAAACAGATCGTATTATAGTTAAGAATTAAGATATTGTATAGAAAAGTTAGTGTGAAGGATTAAATGAAGAAAATTAGGAAGGTTAAGTCAATGTTAACCACTCGGAAACATTATTAAAGTAAATAGGAAAAGCAGATATTTGCCAGATAATTATAACAACTTATAAATGACATAAAAGGGGATGTCCTTCATATTCAGTGTTGCAGTACTAATCCTTGGGACTTCCTGATTTTATATGCTCACAGTCCATTGGTCAGCTCATGTTTACAGAGTTCCGCTGCTTCAGATAGATAAGTACCCCATTGGGGAAATTTCTTTTCTAATTAATGTTCATAAAAGTTAATAACCGTTTGTCCTGTGGGAAGCAAATCTCACATAAAGATTTCCACTTATTTTGCATGTTTTGTTTGGGGACACAGCACAGTGTCTGTAACTGCTCTGACTATGCTAAATTCCATGCAAAACCACTTAAATGTAGAGCTGAGGTACAAGCTGCACACATGGAATCCTTGTCATCTGCTTCTTCAGTAGTGTCACAACCCCATCTTTTGCAGGTTCCAGTACCATTGGTGTGATCCCAAAAAAAATAAAACAATGAAAAATCCAGAGATCCAGAATCCACAGAAAAAGCGATTGCGTTTACCTGTGTCAGCTGAGGACCTTGGTGAGACTCCTTCGCAGACCCCAGGACTGGCGACTACTAAGTCGGAATCCTGTAGCGCGAACCCTCAGGAAGCCGCCATGGTCCCTGGGCATCCCACAACTACCACCACTGCTCATATGTCATTTGGGTCTGATGCCACTATGCAGGCATCAGCTTCTGACATCCAGGAAGTCGTTCCATAAGGAGTACTCAACCTCTGATGTCTTCAAGCACTCCTCCCAAAGTTGAGCTCATTAGACCGCATTCCTCGGCCACACCTGTTAAACGACCATTAAAACAAAAACATGTCCCCACCATGGCCTTGCCATCATTAAGATAGCGTAGGAATTCATGGCCTTCATTAAAGCCAATGACCCTCACAGACTTCCAATGTCTCCCCGGCCCCAACCAAAAGGACTAGGTATATACCTTCCCACAGGAGGAAGAGCTCACCTACTCAGGTCACTTGCCATTCTCAAACCTACCCTGATTTGGACTCTGATGACAGGCCCTTCTGCTTCCCCCGCCCAAAGACCGTTCCTTCAGGGGCATGTTACATAAAATGAAAGAAGCCCTTAACTGTGAAAGTAAACAGTTTTCCCAAGCTCAGACACGCTACGGGAGACTACTAAGCTTACCCTCCCCTCAACTATTGGCTATTCCCCCAGTACACACAGTGCTAGATGGTGTGTTTGAGGTCATAGCCCTTCACCAGGATTCCTTACCCCTGCTCCTAGGAAACCAGGTAGATTTTATGGGGTACTTGACTCATACAAACATCTCAACAAAAATCCTAAAGCTGACCCCTCAGTAGTCTCCACTGAAGCTACCGTAGGGGCTCCCAAAAACCCATCCCATTACTCATTACCTGATGACAAGGAGAGGAAACTCCTGGACAGGTTTGGCAAGAAGTCTTCTACCTCTACTACACTTGCCTTGGGACCATTAACTTGTCAATTTCATATCACTTCAAGAGAAAATGTTAATGAAAGGTGATTCCATGTCAACCAGAACCTCTTACAAGGAGATGTCTAACATTGCTGGAGAAGCCTTACAGGTAGAAGGTACTCCTTGAAATGTGGTTATGTTGCCTTAGATGCTTCTTGCAAGGCAGCTGCCATAGGATCAATTATATAGAGACATGTTTGGCTGGACAAGATGGAAGGGCAGTGCAGCAAAGCCACTTGGCTTGGGATCTAGGGTCTACTAATCAGGAGGCGGACTGGTTCGAAATGGTGTGGGAATTGAGAGAGAGAGAGGCATCAAAAGACAGCGATGGATATCATCATAATTAGTGACCGACTCATGTCAGTCAAACTCCACTGTAATGTCAGGACGGTATTCATAATCTCAGCCTATGGCCCCACAGCAGGGTTGTGATAGTGAGTAAAAGAGTGCTTTCAGGCAGCAGTTGCAGGACCTACTAGATAAAGCAGGACAACATGAATTGGTGTTGATAAATGGGTGACTTGAGTGCACGTATCGGGACAGACAGAACATATGAGGACTGCCTGGGTCCACATGGGTGGGGCAACAGGAATAAAGAAGGAGAGGCCATTCTAGATTTCTGTCTGACAAATTGCTTGATAGTAGCCGACACATGGTTCAGAAAAATGGACAGTCACAAGATAACATACAAGAGTGGCCAGCATGCAACTCGTGTAGACTTCCTCCTAGTAAGGAAAGGGCACTGAGGTAGAATCAGTGATTGCAAAGTCATCCCCAGTGAGACAGTCGCCTCACAGCATAAACCACTACTTACCACAATCAACTGCAAGCAATGGACAGAGAAGGCTCTAAGGTCAACAGAGACCAGGCTGAAGACCAGAAAGTTGACTGGAGAGAAAGTACAACAGTTCAAGGAATTACTCGAGGCTCTAGCAGCCCAAGAAGAGGAGGAAATAGGTAGAGCTGAAGAAGAGTGGCAGTGCCTCAAAACTGCATGTGTGTGCACTGCAGAACTGATATGTGGCCGAGCCAGGTATGGAAATAAGGTACATAAGGAAAGCTGCTGGTGGAATGCAGAAGTCCAGGAAGTCATCAAAAGAAAGGAGGAGTGCAGGAAAAAGTGGGAATAGAAAAGATGGATCAGGCTAGGAAGGAATACTGATTAACTAAGGAGCTAAGAAAATAGTTGTAATAGCAAAGAATAGGGCATCAGACAAATACTACCAGCTTTTGGAAAGACAAAAAGCTAAAGAAGATAGTCAGAGACCCTTCACAAGGGATGATAGTAATGACCTGCTCACCAGTCCACAGGACATCAAAGGCACTTGGAAGGAGTACTTCCAGCAGCTTCTGTTTGAAGAAAACTCCACGTAAGCTATTCTGCCCCAGAAACAGCCTACAATGAGAGAAGAGGAGACACCTTCCCTAGAAGAAGTAAGAGTAGCACTAAGGAAAATGAAGTCAGGTAAAGCAGCAGGTTCAGATGAGGTCACAGCAGATATGATAAAGATGCTGGGTAAGATAGGGGAGAAGTAGCTCTTGAGGGTATTCACAGCAGTGTGGAGCGAAAGGCATATCCCAGATGACTGGGGAATAAGCATACTTGTGCCAGTGTACAAGAACAAAGGGAACATCCACAACTGTGGACACTACAAAGGCATCAAATTCCTGTCACATTGAATGAAAGTTTTGGAGAGGGTGATTGCTAAATGGATTCATAGAGTAGTAGAATGTAAGATGGGAGATGAGCATTTCATATTCAGATCAGAATGCAGCACAACTGACCCAGTGTTTGCAATGATACAGGTAGTTGAGAAGACGCTAGAGATGAAGAAAGACTCCCAACTTGGATATTCCTAGACATGGAGAAAGCATATGACAAGGTCCCACGAAAGCTGATTTGGGCAGTGCTGCAGTGGTTCAAAGTCCCAGAAATGGCAGAATTGGTGCAGGCTATGTGTAAGGACCCAGTGACTTAATTACGAACAGTGTTCGGTTTCACAGAAGGGTTCCCAGTAGGAGTGGGTGTACATTAGGTTTCAACTCTGAGCCCACTGCTGTTCATACTGGTGATGGACTACATTAGTAAACAGGTTGGAGGTGACGGATCAACAAAGTTGCTGTATGCAGACAATGTGGCATTATAGGCAGACTCTGAGCAAGAACTTCAGCAAAGGATAGGAGAATGGAATGCAAAACTGAAGCCACATGGGATGAAACTAAGGACAGATAAAATGGTGGTAATGGCAGCAAACTGGGGAAATCAGAAGAAGCTGAGAATATAGATAGAAGGGAAGATAGTGGAACAGGTTAACAGCTTCAAGTATCTGAAGGAGTGGTTGAGGAGAATTGAAATATGAATGAAGAAGTCAAAGCTAGAATCAGAGGGGCTGTAGCCAACTGGCATAGAGTATGAGGAGTAGTCTGACAGAAGAATGCCAAGGAAGCTGAAAAGTAAGGTGCACAAGCCAGTGGTGTGACCAGTACAACTGTATGGTATGGTACAGAAATCTGGGCAGTAAAGGCAGAGCAGATGAGGAAGCTAGAGGTGATGGAAATGAAGTGCCTGAGATGAGTGGTAGGATGGTCACTGGGACAGAGAAAGAAATGAGGACGTAAGAGCAGAAGCCAAAGTAGCGACATTTGCAGAAAAATCAAAGAGAACAGATTTCAGTGGTTTGGACGTGTGCAGAAAAGCAGAAAACAGTCTGGTGAATAAGATTTGAGACAGACAGGAAGAGGAAATGAGGATGTCCAGCAAAGAGGTAGATGGATAGTGTGACAGAACTGCAACAGTCAGGCATGAGTGTTGAAGAAGGCAGGAGTGTAGCATTAAATCGAGAAAGATATCGACAGTTAATGCGATACCCTGTTGTAGAAAATGGGAAAAAGGGGGCTGATGATGATGTTTGTCTAAGAACTCCACCATTCTCAGACCAGGTTAAAGCAGAGTTTCTGTGGTGGAAGTCCATCATGCAAAGCAACCCAGAAGCAACGTTCACTCTGCCTCAGGCAGACAAGTTGGACACCACAGTTAGCTTAGACATGTCTTGAGGACCCTACCTAGGTCCAGTGAGGGTACAGGGCATTTGGTGCCCAAAATGAGACAGTTGCATATCAGTCTAAAGGAAATGCTAGCAGCTTTTCTAGCCATGAAGGCTTTCTGACAGCACTTGAGTCCAGGAACTCTGCAAATTTGGACAGACAATACCACAGTCATAGGGTATATAAACAAATGGGAGGGACCTTGTCTTGCAGCCTTACTAGACAGGTCTGGATGTTGGCTGATGACTTGGGGATCACTCTCATTTCATTGTACATGTCAGGCAACAGCAATGTTCTGGTAGATTCCCTGAGCATGGACTTAATACACCTAAGTGAATGGATGTTGAAAAGGGAAGTGTTCTTAGATCTCCCTGTGCTGTGGTTGTCCCATCTGTAATCCTTTTTGCCTCTCCCCAGAACAAACAACATTGGAGGTTCTGCTCCAGAACCCAACAAGAGGGAGCTTAGAAGATAAGCATTTTCTGCTTCACCTGGAGCTAGAAATTTCTGTACGACTTTCTGTGTTGCCCTTGTTTCTAAGGGTACTCGCCAAGAACAGTACTGACAGACCTAGCATGATTCGGGTAGTCCCCTTCTAGCCCAGACAAGATTGGTTCACTCTACTATTCACCCTCAGTGAGGAGAGGTTTAGTAAGCTCCTGAAGGACGCAGACCTCGGCCAAATTAGGGGATCAAATTTCACCCAACCTGACATCTCTCAGTCTTGCTGCCTGGAATATTGGGTCATGCCATCCACCTTGATGCCTTATCCTAAGGAGATGATGATCATCGTGTTTCACTGTTGCAGTCATTACACTTGGGTTATCCTGCTGACAGGCTACCCGCAGTCGGCCTGAATTCCAAAGTCCTGTTCTGGCATCGGTTGCTGTCGCCTCTTCCCTGACATCAGTGCGCCAGGGGTATGTAAGATGCAGCCGACACCATTTTCTTCATTCTTTCTTGTCGCGCGGTGCCCGAAGCAAAAGCAGTTCGCAAGTGCCGATCAGCCGACTCCTGAGATTTTCAAAATTGAATTTCAGATCCGAAATCTTCAATAAAGCTAAGTACCCCGTTGGGGAAACTTTTTTCTTGCTCCAGACCGATGTCAGAAAAAGTTAACAATTGTATTTCTTGCGGGAAGCAAATACCTCATAAGGATTTTCATTCTTACTGTATTCCTTGCCTAGGCCCTGACCACGATGTTGCTAGTTGTCAGATTTGTGCTAGATTTAACCAACGCACTATTAAGCGTCGATACGATTTTGCCTTTCATTACTTTGGCCGAAGGTTTAACTATATAATGCCATCGGAACAGCCAGTGACTGGAGTTCATAAAAAGCACAAGGAAAAAGAAAAGGACAGGTATCCGAGGTCCAAAACCGACGACTAAGCCTCCGCTAGGCCAGTCGCCAGTTCGTCGGTTCTCAGTGAGGCGCTTTCGCAGCCCCTGACACCCGCTACCTCAGAGCCACAAGCCGCCACCGACTCCCACGTGGAGATAACTAGGCCTCTGGATACTCAAGGTATTGGGCCTTTGGAAACTAATCCCTCAGATGGGTCCAGAGCCGCTGAGCTGGCATCGGCTTCTGAGGGTGTTTTCAGACCTACACAACTATATATCAAGCCAACCTCAGCATCCAAGACAAAGACTAAAACAGCTTTAAAGACAAAGAAACAAGTACAGCATTCTCCTGGACAAACTTCCATGCCTAAGAAACAGATGCACAAAATGGCCAAAGACCCCCATCCCCCTCCTGATAAAAGGCCTAGGCAAGACACTGAATATGATTCCTCTGATCAGGTTTCCATTTCATCTGACTCCTCTTCAGAACAGGGATACTCTCTTCCTCCCTATGAGGACTCTGATGCTGAAGAATCTATCCCTTCAGCCTCTCCTCCTGCGGACTATTCTTTTTGGGAAACCTGCACACCATGAGGGAGCATTTCCATTGGGAGAGCCAAGATTATTCAGAATCTAAGAAAAGGCTCAGAGATTTTCTTTTACTGCCTCAGCACAGACCTCTTGCTATTCCACCTGTACTAGACATTGTAGATGTATTTTCAGAGTCCGGTCTGTCTCCTGACTCTTTGCCCCCTGCTCCCGTTAAGCCAGACAGGTACTACAGGGTCCCAGATTCACATAAATTTCTATATAAAAACCCTGCTGCTGACCCAGAAACTATATCTCAGGGTCCCAAAGGGGTCAAGGATTCCACGGCAAAAAACCCTGTCTCCTCTGATAGGGATTCTAGAGCACTGGACAGATGGGGGAAAAAAGTTTACACCTCTGTTACTTTGGCTATAAGGGCTTTAAATTGCCAGTTTCATATGCTTAAATATCAGCAATACTTAATGTCTCTGCTTAAGCAGAAAATGCTGACAAATTCTGAATGTACTGAAAACAAGGAAATGCAGGATTTATTGCATGCAGCTGAACAAGTGGGAAAAGCATACTTTGCAATGTGGTTTTGATTCACTAGAGGCCTCTTGCAGGGCCGCTGTTACAGGCTCTGTCATTCGAAGGCATGCTTGGTTAAAGGAACAGAATCTGCCTGATCATGTTAAAGCAAAATTATTGGATGCTCCATTACAGCATGATACTTTGTTTGGTGTTAAGGCAGAAGATGTGTTAAAGAAAATGGAGAATAAAGCTAAATCTATGCAGACAGTAAAGGATTTTCTACAGGTTCAGCCACCCAGATTTAGCAGGAACTGGCCTTCTAAGAATTGGTCCTTTCCAGTGTCAGACAGGCCACAAAGAGGCATATACAGACGCCCTAGAGGCAGATCTCAGCCCCAAGGCTCATACAGGCCTAAACAATGGGGAGCTTCTACCTCCAAAAGTGGAGAAGACAAATCACAGCCATACAGGAAACAGTCCCAATGACTTTCCACTGCCAGTGCCAAGCACTTATCTTTTGGCAGCACCCTTGGGGGGAAAGCTAGCACTTTTTTCACAAAATTGGCACATGATCACCCAGGACAAATGGGTACTGAATATTGTTTCTCAGGGCTACAGGTTCTACTTTCACACCCTTCCAAAGACAAAAGGTATGCCAGACCTGCCACACAATCAATAGGCAGAGGCACAAAAGCAAATTTCATCTCTCACGGACATGAGGGCTATTCAGCGAGTACCACAGCAAGAGCAGGGACAAGGATTTTACTCAAGACTTTTCCTGGTACCCAGAAAGGACAAAGCATGGAGACCAATACTGGACCTGTCTATTCTAAACACTTTTCTGGACGTTCCAAAATTCAAAATGTTGACACTGCAGCAACTTCTGCCCATGCTGGGCAAGAAGGCTTGGCTCGTAACATTGGACCTCAAAGAGGCATACCTGCATGTCCCAATCCGACAATCTTGCAGAAGATACCTCAGATTCATAGCTGGTTCAATGCACTACCAATTCTCTGCATTGCCCTTTGGCTTATCTACTGCGCCCAGGGTCTTCACAAAATGCCTGGCACCAGAAATTGCATTTTGCAGATAAAGAGGAATTCAAATATATCCCTACTTGGACGACTGCCTTATTCAAGCAGAGAGCAAGGACATTTTACTAAAGCATCTGGCATTTGTAAAAAGATTACTAATTTGCCTAGGGTACACAGTAAATGAAAAGAAATCAAAACTAGTACCCTCTCAAGTGATAATATTCCTGGGTGCAAGCTTAAATACAACTGGCCAAATGGCTTATCTCACGCCAGACAAACAGAGGCAACTGACTTCTTACTTCGAAAAGATGGCAACAAAAAACAGTTACCTGCAAGAAAAATTCTGCAGGCTTTGGGCTTCATGGCATCCTGCATTCTGCTAATTCCTTATGCAAGACTGCATATGAGGAGGCTACAATGGTATCTAAAAAGTGTTTGGACTCAACATTGCCACAGCCTGGAAACATTAATTACCCTCATTCCCTGCCTGCAACAGGAGTTTTGATGGTGGGCACTGGCCTGTCACCACAACAAGGGACAGCCATTCACTATACCCACAGCCAGGCAGACACTAACAACAGATGCATCGGATTATGCCTGGGGGGCACACATGGCAGGAAAATGTATTCAGGGCACGTGGCCCGCAAGCCAAATGCATCTTCATATCAACCAAAAAGAGATGCTAGCTGTACAGAATGCCCTGACAGCCTTCAAGGATCTACTCCATCCAGGACAACTATTGCTAAAGACGGACAATACTGCAGTCATGTGGTACATAAACAAGCAAGGGGGCACACATTCCTACCCCCCTCTGCAGGCAAGCCATGACTTTGTGGAGCACAGCATTGACTTATCAAGTGCATCTGCAAGCACAAATACTCTGGCAGACGAACTAAGCAGAAACCTCATGGACCCTCACGAGTGGAAACTAGATCCACAAGTCTTCAGCATGATAACAAGGAAATGGGGATGCCCAGACATAGATCTATTTGCCTCCTCTCACAACTGCCAACTACAGAGATTTTGCACAAGGACTTATCACAAACAAGCATGGAAGGTGGATGCCCTATCATTCAGCTGGAAAACCCTTACAGTGTATGCCTTTCCTCCACTGCCTCTCCTCCCCAAGGTACTCCTAAAGGTCAGACAAGAGATGCCAAAAATGATACTGATTGCCCCAGACTGCCAAGCCAGCACTGGTACCCTATCCTAAAGAACTTGTTTCAAGGCCCAGCCTGGACTTTACCTCAAATTCCTCATCTTCTGACCCAACAAAACAATCAGATCCTGCACAGCTAACTCAGAACCTTAAATCTGGCTGCATGGCGAATAATATAACCACTCAGAACACACCTCTCTCTAAAGCAGTTATGGATGTTATTTTGTGGGCCAGGAGGCCAGCACCAGAAAATCTTATGCAGAAAAATGGAAGAGATTCTGTGCTTGGAACCAGACACAGTGAATTGACCCGCTTGTTCCAAATATTTCTCAGATTTTACAATACCTAACTGAGATGCTGGACAAAGGCCTGTCCTTCTCATCAATTAAGATTCATGCCTCTACCATTTCAGCTCATTAGAATACGGAACCACCTAATTTTTCACATCCACTGCTAAGGCAGCACCTCAGAGGGGCCAAAAACATAAGACCTCCAAGGAGAGCACCGATACCTACACGGGATCTCAATTTTTGTCTTGGAAAAGCTCACACTGCCTCCTTTTGAGCCAGCCAATACAGCCGAGATAAAATTCTTATCATGGAAAATAGCTCTGCTCCTAGCAATAACTTCAGCAAGAAGAGTCTCAGAGTTACAGGCATTAATGGCTGTGGAACCTGTTATCATTTTCCATCCGGACAGGGTTTCTCTAAGGATGAACCCAACATTTATGCCTAAGGTAGTATCCAGTGTGGCGCTCAATCAAACCATTCATTTGCCTACTTTTTATCCAAATCCACAGAATAAAGGGGAGAGGCTTCTGCATTCTTTGGACATACAAAGACAGCTACGCTTCTACTTGGACAAAACTAAAGCTTTCAGAAAGACTGAGCAACTTTTAGTGCCATATGCTGCAGGATCACAAGGAAAGGCTATCTCAAAGCAGACTATTTCAAAATGGATAGGACACTGCATTCGTTTCTGCTATTCACAACATGGCAAATCAGTGCCTAAGGGCATTAGGTGACATTCGACCAGGGCAGGAGCCACCTCAGCAGCCTTCCTCAGAGGAGTACCAACCAAGGATATTTTGGAGGCTGCAACTTGGACTTCAGTGCACACTTTTTACAAAGCACTACCACTTACCTCTTTACTCTAAATCCAGAGCAGGCTTTGCCACTGCAGTTCTGCAGGGCCTCATAGCCACTCCTAATTCTATTTAGACCCAGCCGCCCAACCTCAGCTTTGGGATTCAACCCAAGTGTAATGACTGCAACAGTGAAAGACGAACATAGTACAGTTGTGTACCTACCATAAATGTAGATGTTCGAGTGTATTCACTGTTGCAGTCCAGGTTACCCACCCACCATCCCCCTTTCTTTGCTGGGACTTAACTGTACTTCTCTATTCTATACAACCTATGTGGTGTATTTGCTTGTAGATGAAGGTAATGTTTATTTTAGTGCATGCTTTTTATAAGCAATGTTTTTAGCCTACCCTTTTGGGGGCACCTGACATCTGGGGCAAGAAAAACTGAAGAAAATGGCGTCGGCTGCATCTTATATACCCCTGGCACACTGACGTCAGGGAAGAGGCTACAGCAACCAACGCCGGACCAGGACTTTGGAATTCAGGCCGACTGCGGGTAGCCTGCCAGCAGGATAACCCAAGTGTAATGACTGCAACAGTGAATACACTCGAACATCTACATTTATGGTAGGTACACAACTGTACTTTATCTATTCTTAAGGAGTCAAGAAAGCCAAACACCTAGAAGTCATACATGTCAAAATGGAAAAGATTCCTCCATATGGTGTCATGGCCAAAAGACTATTCCAGCTCAATTAGACATCCATTCAGTATTGCTTTACCTGTCTTACCTGTTTGAATAGGGTCTGTCGTACTGCAGCATAAAGGTTCATGCTTCGGCAGTCCTTGCTTAGACTGCATCACTTTTCTCTCACTGGTACATGAAACTGTTTTTGAGAGGGGTGATGCATCTAAGAGCTCCCAGGAGAGACCTTATCCCTGCATGGAACTTAACTTATGTTTTGGAAGACTTACCCTACTGCCCTTTGAACTAGCCGCCTTTGCTCCCCTCAAGATGCTGACATGGAAGACCACCTTTCTTACAGCTATCACTTCAGCTAGAAGAGTCTCTGAACTTCAGACTTTCATGAGTGTAGAACCCCACACAGTCTTCCACAAAGACAGAATAACCCTGAAAACTAATCCTGTAGGTATTCTCTGTAAAACATACCTGTCCTTCCAAACCACTCTATTGATGCTGAAGAAGAGGTATAGACCCCTAGACAGAGTCCTTCATTTATGCCAAAGTTAGTTTCTGAACTCAGCCTTAACCAGGCTATCCATCTGCCAGTTTTCTTCCCAAACCTACAGAGCAGGGTGGAAAGAATCCTCCACTCAATGGATGTCCGCAGACAGATCATATACTTCCTGGGCAGAACAGACTGTGAACAGGGCAGACCAGTTGTTTGTTATCCTTTGCAGAGGGAAAATAGAGCATGCCTTTCTCAAAGCAAAACATCTCACAATGGATTGCAGACTGCATCAGGTTCTGCTACATATACTATGAAAAGTCTCTGTCTGGCCACATTGGAGCCCACTGCACTAGGCATGAGGTAACTACCACTGCCTTCCTCAAAGGCTTGCCAGCTCAGTCCTAGAGGCAGTCACCTGGAATTCTTTTCACATCTTCACAAAACATTATAACTTAGTTCAGGCATCTAGGGCCTTTGCTGTCCTACAAAATGTTATTTCCTAAAAACGTTACTTCATGTCCTCCACCCTCAGAGCAGCTTTGGGAGTCTTCACAAGAATTAGTACTGCAACACTGACTACGAAGAACATAGTACAGATGTGTCACATTACCTTAAGTGTGGTTCTTTGAGCAGATCAGTGCTACAGTACATATTCCCTCCCTCCTACCCCTCATTTAAGTAGGGACCTTGTCTCCTTCTGCTGCTGCTTATTGTCTGTTTGGCTCATCCCAACCTTCTTTGTTTTTTCCCTTTTGCATTCACTGCCAAGATCAGACAGTTGAGAAGGTTGTGCTGTCTTCAGGCATCAAGCTGCTTTCCTGGCTTAAAAAAGACTTGAAGATGGCACCTGCAGTTACGTTTCTTACATCCCAAATAAACTGCAGACAGCCACTCAATCAATCACCATGCCACAAACTCCACAATAGCAGTCACTGGCCACCAAATGTAATATTCAAAGAGACGTTCAAATCTCAGAGATTTCTTACATCCCAGTGTCTGGACGTCTGTCATAAAATGTGCACTTGGCTTAGGATCATGCAAAGACTCTGGAAAATGGACTGGTCATGCGCTTCTGCACATCAGGAAGTCCCAAGGATTAGTACTGCAACAGTGATCTACTTGAATGTCTACAATTATGGTAAGTGGGACAGAACTGTACTTTCTGTATATGAGCTACCCATCAGTGTAGCTATGGATATTGGTCTGTGATTAGCCAGAATCTCTTGAGATACTTGTTACATATCGTTACATATGTTTATTTTTTTTTCTGAAACTAGGGTAGTATTTTCATTTCTGATGTCCACAGGTAAGAGGTTCCAACTAGGTCTGATGCCTGGTAATATGTTGTTTGTTTTGGGGAAGCATGTTTTTGAAGCTCTTATGGAAGTTCACTGAGAAGAATGGACAGTTAGTCATAAAGTTGAAAGGAGACATTGACATATGGACAGTTAATTGTAAAGCTGGAAGGGGACATTGAGATTTTTTTTCCCTCACAGAGGAATACTAGATCACCTATGTCAGGTGTACATTGTACTTTAGGATGAACAGATAAGACAGTTGACAGAGAGGGAAAAAGGCAATGGAAAGAAGATCGCCATGTGTAATGTCAAAATTAAGTGGGATATGGGTAGTGGAGTTAAGAGGCAAAATATGTGCAGAAGTAGGTTCATAGGTAGGTACTAGGCTATCTGCCCGAAGGCATTTATAAGCCTAGCCAGAATGTGTTGGCTTTCGCCGCCCCCTTAGATTAGTTCCCTGTGCCTCTGTCCAGCAGAGACATTGAAGTGATCCCTGTGGTAAACTTTCTGTTTCCCATCCACTCGTCAAGGTCCCTCTTGAAGAGGGTTAGCAAGGAGCTCTGCCTAATGTAGATTGGAATCTTGTTCCAGATAATGGGAAGTCTCTGGGACAGGAATCTTGTCCCTCCAGCACGTCCTGTTTATTGTTGTGGTGAGGTTTAGATCCCTGGAGCGTGAGGCTAGGGGATATGGTTTTCTTTAGGTGGAGCATGTCCATCAATTCTGGGTTGGACATGGCCTTGTATGTCAGGCAAAGATCACCTCTGAGTAGGTGTTATGCAGCCGAGTACAGCTGGGGTTTGTGCAGTCGAGCTGCATAGGACATCTGCTTGAGGCCAGTGATCCTCTTGGTGAGGTACTTCTATGGTCTTTCCAGTTGTTTCAGGTGTCTTGTAAGGTACATCCCAAATGGGGCATTGTACTCTATGATGGGTCTGATGAGTGGTGCATAGAGGGGCCCAATGACCTCTTTTGATCTGGATGCAAACCCTTTTGTTATTAGGTGGGCCACATAGAAGGATTTTCTAACCACTTTGGCAATGTGATTATCAAAGGAGAGGTTACTATCTACTTGGGTCCTCAGATCCCTTATTACGTCTTAATTCTGAGACAAGTTGTTTCTGGACCATTTGGTAGTGTTAAAATATTGTAGTGGGAAATGGAATCGGAGCTGTTAATCCCATTTGTTAATAGTGCACTTGTGCGATGACTAAGATCCTTGCTCCATTACATTAGTCTTTACTAGCATTCATAAACAGTGCACTTATGCAGTGCTTTATTAGTCTTTAATCCCATTTGTTAACTGTACACTTGTGTGAATACTAAGGTCCATTCTCCAGTGTACTGCTTTAGCTTTGAATTTCATTATCATCAGTTACCTGACAGGTGGCAGTGACTCCTAAAATTTTGGAAGATTTGTAAAGGAATGAAATAAGTTAAGTCTGTTGGGGGGGGGGGGGGTGTGCTGTGACATTGTCAGGTTCTGGGAAAGGTATGTAAATTTACCAAAGGGTTTGCAAGTATGAAAAGTGTGAATGAAGGCTTGTGGGGTGCCTTGCAAGAGTTGAGAGAGACACTGGAAACATTTTAAAAGGACTTCATGAATTTTGAGTCTTAATTTTTTAATCTGTTGCTGCACTAATTGATTTGATATGCATACCATGTCATAAGTTGCCTGTAGCAGAATTATGACTTTAGTCGCGTTTTATTGTTATGCTCTTTTATCCTGCAAGAGACTTGTCTTTTCTAGAAGTTCAGAAAGCTAATTCCTGACTCAAGATTGCTACACGCAGTAGTCCCAATCTTATGTGTTGTCACACGATGGGACAGTAGGAATTTTAGAAAATCTCTTTATCATAGTGAGGTGCTTCTGCTGTGTCTCACTTTGAGGTTAAATTCTAAGCAGAAAGCAAATAAAGTGATAACCGTAGAATGTTCTGATTACACTCCAAAATATGGAAAAGGCAATCTTGTTATGCACCTCTCTGATGACAGAGAGGTGCATAACAATTTTCTTATGCATGTTTTTCAGAGCTGTTATGCTGTAGTTTCACAATAAAGTATATAAAGTAAGTACATGCACCATAAAAGAACACCAAAGCTGTTTTCTAGCTGCCACATCCTTATATACACAAACTGAAATGTGTAACATCTTTTTAAAGTTAGCCTGTCAGATCTGAACTAATTTCTGCCCATGTTTCTGTGCTAGTGCTAAATGTTTAATGGTTTTCAAAAGTGTAGCACTCTTCACATTCTTGCACTTTTTTTTACCTACGACTAGTAGTGTATCAGAGTATTCAAAATTCCATGTACTCTAAGGAATTATAATCAGTTTTCTTCTGTCACAACCAGTTAAGTGATGTTCTTCATGTTTCACTGTTGCAGTCCTCACATATGGGTTATCCGGCTCTCGGTAACCCTCAGTCGGCCCGAATACCAGAGTTCTTGGTATATGACTTTGGTTGCCGCCGGTTGTAAAACTGATGTCAGTACGTCAGGTATAAAGGGAGGTAGCCAACGCCATTTCCTCAGTCTTTCTTGCTGCGGAGGCCAAAGCAGATGCAATTCGCACTAGTGCCGGTCGGACGTTTACCTTCGTTTCGCTTTCCGACTACCAAGTTGAAGACACCTTCAGATAAGTACCCCATTGGGGATCCTCTTTTCTTGCTTTAACGAATGTCAGATAAAGTTAATAACTGTCTTGCCTGTGGAAAACAGATTCCGCACCGTGATTTCCATTCCTGTTGTATAACTTGTTTGGGCCTTGAGCACAACGCCCCTAACTGCGATCTCTGTGCTTCCCTTAACCCACGTACCATACTCTGTAGAGCTAAAATTTTGTATAAGCATTTCTGAGTCTGGCCTGAGTTTGTCAGTTTGGCGTCTTCTGGTCTCCTGACTTTGGATATACCTAGGAAACGCAAAGACAAGGACCCGGAACAGGCCTGGGGTTAAATCTACTGACAATGCACCGGTGAAATTGGTTGTCATTACAGCGGTAGTCAGTGAGGCACTTTTGCAGCCCCTGCAGTCCACAGATTTTCAGTATCAAGCCTCTGCTGAGTCCTTTACGGAGTCCTCCATGCCACAGGCTGCTATTTCATCTTCAGACCCTCCACCTGTCGCCACCTCAGATGGGTCCGGAGCTGCTTTGCAGGCACCGGCTTCTGACGCCTCTTCTTTTTGACATGAGACCAGAACCAGACCGACTACCTTAATTCAGACTTCTGCAGTTGCTAGGCCTCCCGAGTCCCTCCAGATTGCTAGTAAACCTTCCAGCCACAAACCTACTCACAAGCAAGCGTCGGCCTCCTCTCCTGTACCTCAGTTCCAGTTCCCAGTTGGTAAAGATGGCTGGCTGTGATCTTCTTTCCCTGATTAGGGGCTCTCATCCCCTCTCCCCCCTTCAAAGAGGGCTAGGGAATTATCTCCTGATGTTTTGTCTGTCTCAGATTCTGAGATTTCCAGTATGTCTGCTGGTGAAGAAGGAAATTCTCAACTTTTTTTTGGCTTTGAGGATTCTGATGCTAAGGACTCTATCCCTTCTGCCTCCCCTCCAGAAGATTTTTCCTTTGGGGATACATTGAATACTCTTAAGGAGCATTTTAAATGGGAATGTCAGGACTTTCCACAGTCTAAGAAACGAATCAGGGAATTTCTAGATTTGCCACAGCATAAGCCTCTGGCTATACCTCCATGGAAAATTCTTTAACTCCTAATTCTGTTCCTCCTGCCCCCAGAAAACCAGATATGTATTACAGGGTTCCTGAATCTCATCAATTCCTTTTTAAAAACCCTACTGCTGATCCAGAAATTATTTCTCAAGGCCCCAAGGGTGTTAAGGCTACTATTGCTAAAAACCCTGTGCCTTCTGATAAGGAATCCGGGGACTTGGGCAGGTGGGGTAAAACAGTCTATACCTCTACAACTCTTGCCATTAGATCCGTGAATTGTCTTTTTGACATGCTTAAGTATCAGCAGCATACTTTGGAGGCTATTAAGGCTAAACTTGGAGATATTCCTTCCATGACGGAGAACAAAGATTTACAAGACTTACTGAATTCTGCCACTTTAGTTAATAAGCATTCACGTCATTGTGGTTTTGACACTTTGGAGGCTTCCTGCAGAGCAGCAGCCACTGGTTCTGTAATCAGAAGGCATGCTTGGATCAGGGAGCAGCCTCTTTCTGAACCAATTAAATCTAAATTGCTGAATGTTCCTTTGCACAAGGACAATCTTTTTGGTAGTAAAGCTGAGGAGGTATTAAAGAAGTCAGAGGATAAGGCAAAATCTATGCAAACTGTAAATGATTTCCTTCAGTTTCAGCCTCCTCGGTTTAGTAGGCATTATCCTTCCAAGAATTGGTCTTTCCCTGATCCTGACAAGCAGGGTCGCTCTAGGCCTAGGGGGTTGCAGATCTTCCAGAGGGCAGGCTTCTGCCCCTCAAAGGGCTAAACAATGGCATTCTTCTTCTGCTAAATTGGGGAGTTCTAAGCCAGCTTCTCAAAGCAAATATTCTCAATGACTCCGGCCTTCTTGTGCCTACCTCTGCAGACCCTGGGTTTCCTTTGGGGGGGAAGGTTGGCCAGATTCACAGAGGTATGGTCTACCATCACATATGACAAATGGGTGCTCAATATAGTAGACCAAGGTTACAAGTTTTACTTTCACATCTTCCCCGTTTTACAAGGATACCCAGACATACCCAGAACTCTCAGGGCAGAGGTACAAACTCAGATTTCTTCACTACTGACTATGGGGGCTATAGAACCAGTTCCTGCATATCAGGCAGGCCTAGGTTTTTATTCAAGACTTTTTCTGGTACCCAAGAAAGGGGGCACCTGGCGCTCTGTTCTGGATCTGTCCATTCTAAACACTTTTCTGGTGATTCCCAAATTCAAGATGCTTACCCTTCAACAATTACTAGCAATGCTGGGCAAGGATTCATGGCTGGTAACTTTGGATCTCAAGGAGGCTTATCTAGACATCCCCATAAGGGAAAGTTGCAGGCAGTTTCTTCACTTCAGGGCTGGGGAGCAACACTTTCAGTTCTCTGCATTGCCCTTTGGCTTATCTACTGCTCCTAGAGTTTTTACGAAGTGCCTGGCCCCAGCCATTGCTTTTTGCAGGCAGAGAAACATTCAAATGTATCCGTACGTGGATAACTGTCTCATTCAAGCAAACACCCCAGAACAACTAGAAAAGGATTTGGATTTCATGAAGAACATTCTCACCTTGTTACACTCCCAACGAAAAGAAGTCAAAGTTGATTCCTTCAAGGGAGATGGTTTTCCATCGCCTGAATACAGCCACCCACATGGTATTCCTCACTCAACAGAAGCAAGAAGAGCTTTCCCAGCTCTTTGTAAGGCAATTCCTGCAAGCACTGGAGTTCATGGCTTCATGTATTTTGATGACCCGATATGCAAGGTTGCATATGAGAAAACGTCAATGGTACCTCAAGAATCTTTGGTGTCAACACACACACAGGACTTGGACTTGATTCTTCCCCTGATTCCCTGTCTACAAATGGAGTTCCTCTGGTGGGCGACAGCCTGTTCTCAGAACAAGGGTCTGCCTTACCGCCCACCGCCTGCCAGCCAGGCTCTCACCACAGACGACTCAGATGTTGCATGGGAGGCTCACCTGGAGGGCAGAGGCATGCAGGGGACTTGGAGCATTCCGCAGATTCATCTACACATAAACTTAAAAGAATTGATGGCAGTGCATCAGGCCTTGCTGGCTTTCAAGGACCTACTCTACCCTGGGACTCTGCTGATCAAGACAGACACTACTACAGTCATGTGGTACATCTGCAAGCAAGAGGGGACTCTCTCTTACGCCTTGTGCAGACAAAGCATGCGACTGTGGTCCATAGCAGCATCCATGGGCTTACATTTAATAGCCCAGTATCTTCCAGGGAGACTGAACTCCTTGGCGGGTCATTTGAGCAGACATGTTCTGGATCCTCACAAGTGGCAACTGAACAGGGACATTTTCCATCGCATAACTCATCATTGGGACACCCCACAAGTGGATCTTTTCTCCTCTCACACCAATCATCTCCTTCCAACCTTCCGCACCAGGGAGTTTCACAACAAAGCTTGGAGGGTGGATGCGTTGTCCTTTCCATGGACACATCTCTCAGTTTATGCATTCCCTCCTCTGCCTCTTCTACCCAGAGTGCTGCTAAAGATAAGGGACGAAAAACCAAAAGCTATTCTGATAGCTCCAGATTGGCCCAGGCAGCATTGGTATCCCCTCCTTCACAGCCTTTCCCAGGCTCAGCCTTGGCATCTTCCCCTGGTACCAGATCTGTTGGTTCAGGGAGGGGGAAAGTTCCTTCATCCTCATCTTCAAACTCTGCATTTAACTGCCTGGCTAATACTTTAAATGTTTCCCGACAGGTGGGTACTTCATGAGGCCAGGAGGCCTAGCACAAGAAAATCCTATGCAGATAAATGGAAGAGATTTTGTTCTTGGATGCTGGCTAAAGGAGAAGACTCTTCTCTGCCTTCTCTTTCATTCATTCTTGACTACCTGGCAGGATTGCTTAATGGTGGAGTTTCCTTTTCTTCAATCAAAATTCACGCTTCAGCAATTTCGGCTCATTGTTCTTTTGAGCAACCCATTTTTTCTCACCCCTTGATGAAGCAGTTCCTGAGGGGAACTAGTAATCTAAACCTCCCAGAAGAGCTCCTACTCCTGCTTGGGATCGTAATTATGTCCTGGAAAAACTTACTCTGCCTCCCTTTGAACCAGCTGCCTCTGCAGATTTGAAGTTTCTATCCTGGAAGACTGCTTTCCTTTAAGCTATTACTTCAACTAGAAGGGTATCTGAGCTGCAAGCCCTAATGGCAGTAGAACCTTTCATTATTTTTCACTCAGATCGTGTTTCTCTGAGAACCAATCCATCCTTTATGCCTAAGATGATTTCCAGTTTAACCCTTAACCAGTCTATTCACCTGCCTACTTTTTTCAACAATACCCAAAATAAAGGGGAAAGGATTTTGCACTCTCTTGATGTGCATAGACAACTGAGATTTTACTTAGGACTAAATCCTTTCGAAAATCTGAACAGTTATTGGTTAGTTTTGCTCAGGGTAAAGCTGTTTCAAAACAAACCATCTCCAAATGGATTGCTCATTGTATTCACTTTTGTTACCTGCAGCATGGGAAGGTTCCCACTCAGGGTATAAGGACCCGTTCTACTAGAGCAGCCTCTACCTCTGCAGCCTTTCTGAGAGGTGTGCCTACTAAGGACATTCTAGAAGCAGCTACTTGGTCTTCTGTACATACTGTCACAAAGTATTACAATCTACCTTTGTTTTCTAAATCCAGGGCTGGTTTTGCCTCTGCAGTTCTGCAGGGCCTCCTTACCATCCCTTAATCTGTGATCCTTCCTCCCCCCTTTTGTCTTCTTACTGGGCTTTGGGAATCAACCCATATTTGAGGACACACCCGCTGACAATAATCAGGATAGTGCGGCTGATAATTCTGTTAGACGCAGTGAACGGCTACATAGAAATGGTGAAAATAGGAACAAACAGGGTTTTCAGGCTGTTCAACAAGTGAATCAACAGAATTCGCGGAAGGGTCGCCAGTCAAACTACCAGAATACCCAGAGGAAGAAGAACAATTGACGCCGACGTTAACATATAATAACAATGGTAACTATGATGCTTTGGATGTACAGACTCAGTCGAAACTGCGAGTTATCAATAATTTAACTCAGGATTTTAAAATCTTTAATTATACCACTTTTGATCCACCGAGTGAATTGATTGAGTTACTTTCTTGGGAATTTTGTCATTTGTACCCTCGAAGAGAGCAGATTTGGCTGAAACAATACTTGATTTAAAATTGTTTGTACGTAAGTTGAACCTCAGGATATTGTTTGGTAATTTCAACAGCTTTAATAATGACCTTAGAGTTTTGAGTACTGTTAATCCACCTCTCCACAATGTTTTGTCTACCTCTGAAAAATTTTGTGAAGTTAATTTTAGGACTGCATTGAATAGCCAACTACCTGTGTATGTTAAGCCAAATGTGTCACCTGTTGAATATGATTGTTTGAATCTGTTGAGATCACAAAGTGTTGTTGTTGTGTTAGGGGTAGCCACAGCGGAACTCCAGTCCGCTAATGATTGGCAGTTGATTTTTACGTGCCGAGTTGCCAGCCCTGACACACAACCTTCAACAGAGGTACGCCCATTCATGCATGTCCTCCACGCAGAATGCTCTAGCTGAGAATCGAACCGGACAGCGTCTTACTGTGAGGAGGCAATGCTACCGCAGCACCACCACTGCAGATGAGATCACAAAGTGTACGAGTTCTAAAGCCTGATAAGGGTGGGGCTTGATTTTCATTGATGAAATCGGAGTATAATAATAGATTGTTACAGATTTTGAACACAGAGACATATGAAAAAGTTTCTATTAATGAATTTAATGGAGCAGTAAGAAAAGTCCAGTATCTCATTAATGAATAAGGCAGAATTGAAATTGATATGTGTAATTATAGGTTCATAGGTTCATACTAGGCTATCTGCCCTGGGGCATTTATAAGCCTAGCCCGATTGTGTTTGGCTTATGCCACCCCTTGATTTGAGTATACTGTGCCCTTTTTAAAGTTTAGTTTACTGTGCCTCTGTCTAATAGTGACATGGAAGTAATCCCCGGGACAAACCTATGATCCCCCATCCACTCATCAAGATTCTTCTTGAAGAGAGTCAGTGAGGTGCTCTGCCTAACATGAATTGGAATTCTATTCCAGAGCGAAGGGAGCCTCTGGGTTATGAATCTGTCCCTCCAGCATGTTCTGTTTATTTCTGTGCTGAGGTTCAAGTCCCTCGAGCGCGTGGCTCTAAGGGATTTAGATTTACTGAGATGGAGCATGTCCATTAATTCTGGGTTGGACATAGCTTTATATGTCGGGCATAGATCGCCTCGAAGTAGGCGGTATGCAACTGAGTAGAGCTGGAGTTTTTTTAAATGAGCAGTATATGGCATCTGTTTGAGTCCCTTGATCCTCCTGGTGAGGTACTTTTGGGGTCTTTCTATTTGCTGCAGGTGTCGGGTAAGGTACATCCCAAAGGGGGCATTGTATTCTATGATGGGCCTGATGAGGGATGAATAAAGGGGCACAATTACCTCTCTTGATCTAGATGTGAATCCTTTTTATGATGAGGTGGGCTATGTAGAAGGTCTTTCTAACTACTTTGGTAATGTGGTTGTCAAAGGAGAGATTGCTATCAACTTGGGTCCCCAGTTCCCTAATTACTTTCTCTGTACTTAATGGGTTATCACCTATGTGGTAATTTGTGGGCACATTGTTTTTGCCAAAGGGTATGACTATACACTTTTTGGCATTTAGCTTTAGAACCAGTTATCCATCTCTGCGAGACCTTTTTGAAGGATGTTTGTGTCAGCTGGAAAGTCAATTATGGTGCCCAGTTTGCAGTAATCTGCGAACTTGGTGAGCCATAGTCCTCCCACGTTGGCCTGTACCTCAGAAAAGTAAATACCGAACAAGAGAGGTCCCAGGACAGAACCTTGTGGGATGCCACTTGTGACCGGTTTCGAGTCTGACATGGCCCCAGCAACTCTGACTCTGTGGGTTCTGTCTTTGAGCCAGTTTGCGACCCATCTTATGACATAGGGGTTTATATTTAGGCTGGATAGCTTATCTATGATGCCTGAGTGGGGTATTGTGTCAAATGCCTTTGCGAGGTCGAGATAGGCTGTGTGGACTACCTTCCCTTCATCTATGGCCTTGGTGACTGTTTCGAAGAAGTCGACCAGGTTCAAAAGGCAGGATCTGCCCTTGACGAAGCCAAATCGGGTAGGATCTAGTGTCTGTAGGTCCCCAATGTCTTTGTTTATGAGTTCCATGATGATCCTCTCCATAGCCTTTAAGCATAGCATAAGCATAGCCTTATTTGAGCATGGTTTTTCCGGTGACTCCTGTTATGTTTGGATTACCCAAAATCCATAAAGACTTGGAAAATCACAAAACAAATTTCTGTTGCTTCAAATAATAGGGGCTATACAGGAATGTTCCTATGCCAGAAGTGGGCCTAGGATTTTATTCTCGCCTGTTCCTAGTACCAAAAGAAAGGAACAGCGGAGACCAATTTTGGATTTATCTACCCCTCAACACTTATCTGGACATTCCTAAGTTCAAAATGTTGACGCCACACCTTTTACCTCTGCTGGGCAAGGATCATTGGATGGTAACTTTGGATCTCAAGGAGGCTTACCTTCATGTTCCTATCAAACTGAGTTGCAGGAAGTATCTGCGTTTTCGAGCTGGGAATTCTCATTATCAGTTCTCTGCATTGCCCTTTGGCTTATCTACTGCGCCCAGAGTGTTTACGGCTGTCTCTCTGGCTCCAGTGATAGCTTTCCTCCGGCTAAAAGGAATACAGATCTATCCTTATTTGGACGATTGCCTGATTCTGGCTCCAGGAAAGGACGAGCTTCTACAGCATTTAAAATATGTGATAGCAGTGCTAAGATGCCTGGGGTATTCTGTGAACGAAACAAAGTCCAGTCTAGTACCCTCTCAGGACATGTGCTTTCTGGGTGTAAGACTGAATACAGCATCCCAGATGGCCTTTTTGACCCCGGACAAACAAAAGAATCTTTCCCTTTACTTTCATCAATTGTCTCATCAGTCCAGGCTGACTGCAAGGACAGTCCTTCAAGCCTTGGGGTTCATGGCATCTTGTATTCTGGTGCTTCCCAATGCCAAACTGCATATGAGGAAGTTACAATGGTATCTCAAAATGTATGGACTCAGCACTGCCAGGATCTGGACACTGTCATTCAAATAATACCTTGCATTCAAAAGGAATTGTTGTGGTGGCTCAGGAATGTCACCTAAACAAGGGATTCTCTGTGACCTCGCCAGAGGCTAGTCAGATTCTAACGACAGATGCCTCTGTGACAAAGCTTGGGGAGCTCATCTGAATGGAAAGTGGATACAAGACAGTGGTTTCCTGCCAGACTACAACATCTACATATCAACTTGAAGGAGATGTTAGCAGTCCAGTTTGCATTAATGACTTTCAAAGATTTACTTCTTCCGGGCAGGTGTTGATTCTAACAGACAACACAACTGTCATGTGGTACATCAACAAGCAAGGGGAACACATTCTTATCCTCTATGCAGGCAAGCAATGATTTTGTGGGAGACGGCTCTCAGTTTGTAAATAAATCTTCAGGCAAGGTTTCTGCCGAGCACAGAACTCCTTAGCAGATGTGTTAAGCAGACAAATCATGGATCCCCAGGAGTGGAAATTTGGATCCTCATGTATTTCAGAAATTGACAGTGTCATGGGGAACTCCAGACATAGATCTGTTCGCTTCTCCACTAAACCACCAGCTGCCAAAGTTTTGCAATTTAAGAGGTTTCATCACACAGCCTGGAAAGTGGATGCTCTTTCTTTCAGTTGGAAAAATCTTCATGTGTATGCCTTTCCACCTCTGCCTCTCCTCCCAAAGGTAATTCTAAAGGTCAGACAGGACAAACCAAGAATGATTTTATTAGCTCCAGATTGGCCTCGACAGCACTGGTACCCATTACTGAGAAGTCTGGTAAGGAAGCCTCCATGGCCTTTACCTTCGATTCCACACCTGTTGTCTCAGGAGGACAGTCATTTACTCAATGTCAAGCTCCACTCTCTTCACTTAACAGCCTGGCATATTCTGTTTTGAACCATAGAAGGTCTCAACTTCCGCAGCAAGTTTTGAATGTGATTTTGGAAGCTAGAAGGCCTAGCACAAGGAAAGTGTACGCAGAAAAATGGAAGAGATTTTTATTTTGGAGTGCAGCAAAGGATTTGGATGTTTCTGAGCCTAATTTAAGTGTGGCTCTTCAATATCTTACTGAGTTATTGGACAAAGGTTTGTCCTTCTCTTCCATTAAGGTTCATGCTGCAGCAATTTCAGCTCACTATGACTGTGACCCACCATTGTTTTCTCATCCTTTGTTCAAGCAATTTCTTAGAGGGCAAAGAATATAAGACCCCTTAATGATGAGCTCCTACTCCTGCTTGGGACCTCAATTTTGTGTTGGAGAAACTCACTCTACAACCTTTTGAGCCTGCAGCTACTGCTGAGTTGGAAATATTTGTCATGGAAGACTGCTTTTTGTTGGCCATTACCTCTGCAAGAAGGGGTTTCTGAATTTGCAGGCCCTTATGGCTTGAGCCTTTCTTAATTTTCTCCATAAGGATAGGGTATCTTTACGCATGCATAATCCTTCCTTTATGCCTAAAGTGGTTTCTAGTGTGGCTTTAAACCAAACTATTCATTTGCCTTACTTTTTATGCAAATCCCCAAAATAAAGGGAAAAGATTTTGCACACTTTAGATGTACACAGGCAGTTGCTATTATTTAAGCAGGACTAAGGGGTTCAGGCAGTCTCAGCAGTTGTTTGTTTCTTTTGCTTTGAGTTCTCAAGGCAAGCCTGTGTCAAAACAAACTATTTCTAAGTGGATTGGGTTTTGCATTGCTTTCTGTTATTCCCATCATGGCAAGGAGATTCCAGCTGGGATTAGGCCTCATTCCACTAGGGCTACTGCCACCGACAGCATTTCTAAGGGGTGGCAACTAAGGATATTTTGGAGGCAGCTACTTGGAGTTCAGTGCATACTTTCTCTCAAGCATTACCACCTTCCTCTTTACTCTAAATCTAGGGCTGGTTTTACTGCTATTTTACAGGGCATTTTGGCAGCTCCTGCTTCTTTATAGTTTTGCCATCCTCCCTTACCTCTGCTTTGGGATTCTACCCAAGTGTAAGGACTGCAGCAATGTGAGATGAAGAACATAGTACAGTTTTGTACCTACCATAAATGTAGATGTTCCAAGATCCACATTGCTGCAGTCCAATTTACCCTCCCTCCTTCCCGTCTGTAGTTAGAGGCGGTTGTGTGGGTTGGGTTGTAAATTTTGTATATATTGTATCTATATTTAGTGCAAGGGTGTTTGGTTGGCTGGTTGCTGTTTTTTGGTTTTGGCCTTTCCTTTTAGGGTCTTCTGACATCTGGGGCAAGAAAAGACTGAGGATATGACGTCGGTCATGCGCATTTGTACCCTGACGTCCTGACGTCAGTCTAATGCGCCTTGACCGACGTCAGCCTTATACTTTGGTATTCGGGCCGACCGAGGACAGCGGACTACCCCAAGTGTAAGGACTGCAGCAATGTGGATCTTCGAACATCTACATTTATGGTAGGTACAAAACTGTACTTTTCACAACAAAGCTTGGAGGGTGGATGCGTTGTCCTTTCCATGGACACATCTCTCAGTTTATGCATTCCCTCCTCTGCCTCTTCTACCCAGAGTGCTGCTAAAGATAAGGGACGAAAAACCAAAAGCTATTCTGATAGCTCCAGATTGGCCCAGGCAGCATTGGTATCCCCTCCTTCACAGCCTTTCCCAGGCTCAGCCTTGGCATCTTCCCCTGGTACCAGATCTGTTGGTTCAGGGAGGGGGAAAGTTCCTTCATCCTCATCTTCAAACTCTGCATTTAACTGCCTGGCTAATACTTTAAATGTTTCCCGACAGGTGGGTACTTCATGAGGCCAGGAGGCCTAGCACAAGAAAATCCTATGCAGATAAATGGAAGAGATTTTGTTCTTGGATGCTGGCTAAAGGAGAAGACTCTTCTCTGCCTTCTCTTTCATTCATTCTTGACTACCTGGCAGGATTGCTTAATGGTGGAGTTTCCTTTTCTTCAATCAAAATTCACGCTTCAGCAATTTTGGCTCATTGTTCTTTTGAGCAACCCATTTTTTCTAACCCCTTGATGAAGCAGTTCCTGAGGGGAACTAGTAATCTTAGACCTCCCAGAAGAGCTCCTACTCCTGCTTGGGATCGTAATTATGTCCTGGAAAAACTTACTCTGCCTCCCATTGAACCAGCTGCCTCTGCAGATTTGAAGTTTCTATCCTGGAAGACTGCTTTCCTTTAAGCTATTACTTCAACTAGAAGGGTATCTGAGCTGCAAGCCCTAATGGCAGTAGAACCTTTCATTATTTTTCACTCAGATCGTGTTTCTCTGAGAACCAATCCATCCTTTATGCCTAAGATGATTTCCAGTTTAACCCTTAACCAGTCTATTCACCTGCCTACTTTTTTCAACAATACCCAAAATAAAGGGGAAAGGATTTTGCACTCTCTTGATGTGCATAGACAACTGAGATTTTACTTAGGACTAAATCCTTTCGAAAATCTGAACAGTTATTGGTTAGTTTTGCTCAGGGTAAAGCTGTTTCAAAACAAACCATCTCCAAATGGATTGCTCATTGTATTCACTTTTGTTACCTGCAGCATGGGAAGGTTCCCACTCAGGTTAAGGACCCGTTCTACTAGAGCAGCCTCTACCTCTGCAGCCTTTCTGAGAGGTGTGCCTACTAAGGACATTCTAGAAGCAGCTACTTGGTCTTCTGTACATACTGTCACAAAGCATTACAATCTACCTTTGTTTTCTAAATCCAGGGCTGGTTTTGCCTCTGCAGTTCTGCAGGGCCTCCTTACCATCCCTTAATCTGTGATCCTTCCTCCCCCCTTTTGTCTTCTTACTGGGCTTTGGGAATCAACCCATATTTGAGGACACACCCGCTGACAATAATCAGGATAGTGCGGCTGATAATTCTGTTAGACGCAGTGAACGGCTACATAGAAATGGTGAAAATAGGAACAAACAGGGTTTTCAGGCTGTTCAACAAGTGAATCAACAGAATTCGCGGAAGGGTCGCCAGTCAAACTACCAGAATACCCAGAGGAAGAAGAACAATTGACGCCGACGTTAACATATAATAACAATGGTAACTATGATGCTTTGGATGTACAGACTCAGTCGAAACTGCGAGTTATCAATAATTTAACTCAGGATTTTAAAATCTTTAATTATACCACTTTTGATCCACCGAGTGAATTGATTGAGTTACTTTCTTGGGAATTTTGTCATTTGTACCCTCGAAGAGAGCAGATTTGGCTGAAACAATACTTGATTTAAAATTGTTTGTACGTAAGTTGAACCTCAGGATATTGTTTGGTAATTTCAACAGCTTTAATAATGACCTTAGAGTTTTGAGTACTGTTAATCCACCTCTCCACAATGTTTTGTCTACCTCTGAAAAATTTTGTGAAGTTAATTTTAGGACTGCATTGAATAGCCAACTACCTGTGTATGTTAAGCCAAATGTGTCACCTGTTGAATATGATTGTTTGAATCTGTTGAGATCACAAAGTGTTGTTGTTGTGTTAGCGGTAGCCACAGCGAACTCCAGTCCGCTAATGATTGGCAGTTGATTTTACGTGCGAGTTGCCAGCCCTGACAGACAACGTTCAACAGAGGTACGACCATTCATGCATGTCCTCCACGCAGAATGCTCTAGCTGAGAATCGAACCGACAGCGTCTTACTGTGAGGAGGCAATGCTACCAAGAGCACCACCACTGCAGATGAGATCACAAAGTGTACGAGTTCTAAAGCCTGATAAGGGTGGGGCTTGATTTTCATTGATGAAATCGGAGTATAATAATAGATTGTTACAGATTTTGAACACAGAGACATATGAAAAAGTTTCTATTAATGAATTTAATGGAGCAGTAAGAAAAGTCCAGTATCTCATTAATGAATAAGGCAGAATTGAAATTGATATGTGTAATTATAGGTTCATAGGTTCATACTAGGCTATCTGCCCTGGGGCATTTATAAGCCTAGCCCGATTGTGTTTGGCTTATGCCACCCTTGATTTGAGTATACTGTGCCCTTTTTAAAGTTTAGTTTACTGTGCCTCTGTCTAATAGTGACATGGAAGTAATCCCCGGGACAAACCTATGATCCCCCATCCACTCATCAAGATTCTTCTTGAAGAGAGTCAGTGAGGTGCTCTGCCTAACATGAATTGGAATTCTATTCCAGAGCGAAGGGAGCCTCTGGGTTATGAATCTGTCCCTCCAGCATGTTCTGTTTATTTCTGTGCTGAGGTTCAAGTCCCTCGAGCGCGTGGCTCTAAGGGATTTAGATTTACTGAGATGGAGCATGTCCATTAATTCTGGGTTGGACATAGCTTTATATGTCGGGCATAGATCGCCTCGAAGTAGGCGGTATGCAACTGAGTAGAGCTGGAGTTTTTTTTAAACGAGCAGTATATGGCATCTGTTTGAGTCCCTTGATCCTCCTGGTGAGGTACTTTTGGGGTCTTTCTATTTGCTGCAGGTGTCGGGTAAGGTACATCCCAAAGGGGGCATTGTATTCTATGATGGGCCTGATGAGGGATGAATAAAGGGGCACAATTACCTCTCTTGATCTAGATGTGAATCCTTTTATGATGAGGTGGGCTATGTAGAAGGTCTTTCTAACTACTTTGGTAATGTGGTTGTCAAAGGAGAGATTGCTATCAACTTGGGTCCCCAGATCCCTAATTACTTTCTCTGTACTTAATGGGTTATCACCTATGTGGTAATTTGTGGGCACATTGTTTTTGCCAAAGGGTATGACTATACACTTTTGGCATTTAGCTTTAGAACCAGTTATCCATCTCATGTAGACCTTTTGAAGGATGTTTGTGTCAGCTGGAAAGTCAATTATGGTGCCCAGTTTGCAGTAATCTGCGAACTTGGTGAGCCATAGTCCTCCCACGTTGGCCTGTACCTCAGAAAAGTAAATACCGAACAAGAGAGGTCCCAGGACAGAACCTTGTGGGATGCCACTTGTGACCGGTTTCAGTCTGACATGGCCCCAGCAACTCTGACTCTGTGGGTTCTGTCTTTGAGCCAGTTTTGCACCCATCTTATGACATAGGGGTTTATATTTAGGCTGGATAGCTTATCTATGATGCCTGAGTGGGGTATTGTGTCAAATGCCTTTGCGAGGTCGAGATAGGCTGTGTGGACTACCTTCCCTTCATCTATGGCCTTGGTGACTGTTTCGAAGAAGTCGACCAGGTTCAAAAGGCAGGATCTGCCCTTGACGAAGCCAAATCGGGTAGGATCTAGTGTCTGTAGGTCCCCAATGTCTTTGTTTATAAGTTCCATGATGATCCTCTCCATAGCCTTTAAGCATAGCATAAGCATAGCCTTATTTGAGCATGGTTTTTCCGGTGACTCCTGTTATGTTTGGATTACCCAAAATCCATAAAGACTTGGAAAATCCACCTTTTCGCCCCCTTGTGGATTGCAGAAAATCTATGACATATGGATGTGCAAAGGTGGTTGATCTTAAATTAAGAAAATTTTTGGGAAATGAAAAACAAATTTGTCGGGATTCATGGGATTTCTTGAGTTCCTTGAGCAAGGTTAACTTTAATGAATCTTACCATTTTTAACAATTGATGTTAAAGACTTGTATTCTGTGAATCCACAAACATTGGGGGTTGAATGGGTAAGAGAAGTTTTGCTTTACAAAGGTTCACCTAGTGAAGAAATCAACCTTATTATTTACTGGACCATAGTATTATTCAATAATTATCTTATTTGTAATGATGATTTGTTGTTGTTGTGTCTTTCGGCTTTTCCCGGTTAGGGGTCACCACAGCGGAACTCCAGTCCGTTAATGATTGGCAGTAGAATTTTACGTGCCAAGTTGCCAGCTCTGACGCACAACCTTCAACTAAGGTACGACCAGTCACGCATGTCTCCACGCAGAAGACGCTCTAGCTGAGAATCGAACCGGACAGCGTCTTACTGTGAGGCGACAATGCTACTGCAGCACCACCACCGCAATTTTTTTTTTTTTTTTAATGATGAGTATTATCTCCAAAAGACCTGGATTGCCATGGGTTCTCCTTGTGGGGGGAGCTTTTCCAACTGTGTTATGGCATGGTAGGAGAAGGATATTCTCTTTGAGCTGCCCCTATATAAAGAAAAAGTTGTCTGGTATACCTGGTTCTTGGATGATGTTTTCATAATTTTGAATGGAAACTATGGGACAGCTTTAACCTTAGTGAGTTTTATGTCAGCCTCTACATCTTCTTTAAGGTTTACTTTCGAATTTAACACAGAGGCAATTTCTTACCGTGACGTTATGTTAAGAAAGGATAGAATTGAAAATAGATATATAGCAAAGATCTATAAACCTACATATTCATATACATTTTTACCCTTTGGCAGCTCTCACCCCCTCCATGTGAAAAGAGGAGTGGTGAAGGGACAAATAGTGAGAGCTGCTAGGATGACTACCTTAGATACGGATTTTATTGCTGAAACTGAACTATTAAGAGATATGTTTATTAAAAGACGATACCCCACCTTATTGGTTGATGATGTTATTGGGGAAGTTATTAACAAAATAAATAATGATTGGTTTAAGCCCATTCTTGATAGACCCATGATCTAAGTAATGATTCTGTAGGGCTGTTGGATGAGCAGCAACTTGATACTATGAATTCAGAAACTAGTAGCATCGATATTGAGCCCTTTCCTTTAAAATTTATCACCACATTTTCTATGGATGCTTATTATTTGAAGGAGATTATGGAGAAGTTTTGGTTTGTCCTGATGGAGGATCCTTCAATTTACCTTAAGATACCTGATAAGATGGCAATAGTGTTCAAAAGAGGTAGGAACCTAAAGAATATCTTAGACAATAAATTATGTTGTTCATCCTTGAATGCAGGTATGTGGAAATGTGGAAGATGTAGTTTTTGTAAATTCATTACTGTTAGCAAGTTGTTTTTCCTTAATAGTAATTTTAAGATTAAGGAAAAGTTTGCCCAGGATTTTATATAGGCAAAACAGAGAGACACTTTAAGCAAAGAGTGTATGAACATCAATATGATATTACAAAATCTAATTCCAACAATGCCTTAACTAAGCATGTGTTAGATAATTCTGGACATCACTTCCAGTACTTTATTATCGACCAAGTTAAGAAAACATCTCGTGGTGGACCATGGCAGTTATTACTTGAGGAAAAGGAACTTTTGGCAACTTAGACTTAATGCCTTTGTTTATCCAGGACTCAATGATTCCTGTTGTATTAAATGTGTTCTGAGAATGAAATCCCTTGAGAGGTGATACTGACACACACACACACACACACACACACATATATATATATATATATATATATATATATATATATGAATTATTATACATATGTATATATATTTGTTTTTATATGTATTTTTTATATATATATATATATATATATATATATATATATGCATATATATCAACACAGTTAAGGCAAGAAAAACTGAGGAAATGGTGTTGACTGCCTCCCTTTATACCTGACATTCTGACATCAGTTTTGCAACCAGTGGCAGCCGACATCATATACCAAGGACTCTGGAATTCGGGCCGACTGAGGGCTAACGTGAGCCGGATAACCCATATGTGAGGACTGCAACAGTGAATACACTCGAACATCTACATTTATGGTAAGTGTACATAACTGTATTTTCTCAACAGGGGTGTTATTTCTTAACAGACACGTTTTTAACACAGTTATGATTGGTGAGCCAGTCATACTTGTTTTTGTAATTAGTGTTACACATGCTTCTTGTATTGTTACTGCCAATGGCTGTGTACTGTTCACCTTTTTTAAACTGTACTGCTTTTTTCCAAGATCCCTTTGTAAGAAGAGTTTAGCATTATTGGTGTTTCAGATACTCACTGCCGTACAACCACTTTATGTAGTAGACCAAAATTCAGAGCACAGTTTACTTTTTGCTCTTTTCTGAGCCTTTTTAGTGGACAGTTTTAAAAAAAATGTTGGCAGTGATCATTTACAGCATGTTGTCGAATCATTGTCAATCTAGATTGATGCCATTTTCTCTGACACTCATTTTATTAATATCCATATAAGCCGTGGACATAACATTAACCTTAAGCTCCTGCAAAGAAATGATAAGCGAGAGATACCACTCATAGCTGCATAGTAATACGTTTTCATAGATTCATAGATTAGTACTAGGCTAACTGCCCTTGTGGGCCTTTTTAAGCCTAGCCAATTACCCCATGTGAGAATCAAACCCAGAAGTTCATGTCTGTAGGGTAACACCTTTCCCATTATGCCAGCCTCCCGCCCCATTTACATATGTACAATTTATTTTGTTGCAGTACTAACCAGGATTGTTTTTCATGTTTAATAATACTATACCAATGTCGGTAGTTTAATTTTTTGTTTCTTTTCTTTTCAGTGTAGTTTGTGGTAGTCAGTCTTGGAAATGCAGTAAGACACTGTAGGGCTGTGCACATGACGTTTTTTCAGTGCCCAAATGATGAATAGTATTGATGTTATTCTGTCATGCTTACCTTGTTACATTTTATTACTACTTTTGCATTTATTTCCTGCATAGTTGTACTTTTTGCTGGGTGGAGGAGGAGGCAGTCTTGTATAGGTCTAGAGAATTGTTGCACATCTTTTTAATGTATGTTTTTAATTTTTCTGTTTTATTATAGCTACTTTCAAG